>NC_034612.1:40814968-40823140 GCF_900095145.1 Mus pahari | reverse complement strand
AAAAAAAAAAAAAAAAAAAAAACATGGAGCGTGGGGCGCCGAGGCGCTCCCTTTCCGTTACCCGAGTCGCTCCTACCTCCGGCCGCCCGGCTCCTACACGCCTCGCGCTCCGCCGATCTCGGGGATCCGCCGCCCTCGCCGCCCTCGCCCTCGCCGCCGCCGCCGCCACCGCCGCCGCCGCCGCATCCAATCGCCTCCTCCCGCCCCCCCCTCCCCTTCCGCAGCCAGTCCAGGCCGTTCCTCCGCCTCTCCGCTTCAAAATGGCGCCAAGAGCAGCTCCGCGGCTGCTCCAATCGAACCGCGGCGGACGGCGCCCGGGGGGCAGGCAGAGCGCCGCGTGGGTGCTCAGCGCCCCCTGCCGGCCGCACGGCTCCTCGCTCGGGCGCGTGCGCACGCGCTCCTCGGCCCGCGCGCCGGGCTCCGCCCCCTGCCCCCCCGCTTCGCCCCCCTCCGACACACACGCACCCGGGGAGGGGGGCGCGCACGCGCAGGCTCCGCCCTGCTGGCGCGGCCGCCCCTTGTCTCCTTGGCAGCAGAGTGATGGGCAGCTGTCAGTGCAAGGACTCAGCCTCCCCGGCTTTGGCGGGAAATCTATAGATGGCTGAACGCCGCCGGCTTTGGCTTTTTTTTTTTTTTTTTTAAATTTCCTTTTTTGGATGAGGTCTCACTTTGGCGCCCTAGCTGGCCTGTGGAGCTCACTGTGTACACCAGGCTAGCCTTGATCTTACCATGGAGACCAGGCTGCCCTCGAGTTCAGAGATCTGCCTGCCTCTGCTTCTGTTCTGCCTCCTTAGTACCGGCATGTGCCCTTCGTCCGGCCTTTTTTTTTTTTTTTTTTTTTTTTTTAAAAAAAAAAAAAAAAGGAGGGGGCCGGTGAGATGGTTCAGCGGGTTAGAGCACCGACTGCTCTTCCGAAGGTCCTGAGTTCAAACCCCAGCAACCACATGGTGGATCACAACCATCCTTAATGAGATCTGACACCCTCTTTCTGGAGCGAGCAGGGGCCAACTGGAGTGAGCAGAGGTCCTAAGTTCAATTCCCCAACAACCACATGAAAGCTCACAGCCATCTGTATAGCTATAGTGTAGTCATATACATAAAATAAAAAATAAATGTGTATTATTTTATTTGAGAATAGGCTTTCACTATGCAGCCCTGACTGGCCTAGAAATCACTATAGAATCCAGGCTAGACTCTATTCTCCAGCCACTGCCTTCCCAGTGCTAGGATTAAAGGTATGTGCCACCACTCTGGGCTTTTTTTGTTGGTTTGTTGTGTTTTGTTAGATAGGGTCTCACTATGTAGCTCTGTCTGGGTCTGGAACTCACAGAGACCCACCTGCCTCTGCCTCTCTGCCTCTGCCTCCCAAGTGCTGGGATTAAAGGTGTATTCCACCTCTTGTGTGATGTTTTAAACCCTGTGGTGCAGCACAGTGTATGTGCTGTGTAAATGGAAGACGATTAATGTCTACCTGGCGCCCCTACCAGTTGGTGGACCTAGAGATCTAGTGTTCATCCCACTGCTCAAGAACACCCCCTTAACGGGGTGAGGAAACGACTGGAAGGCCACCAGGATGCCGTCCAGAAAACGAGGTTTCTCCTCCCTTGCCACTTCTGCCCTCACGGCTGCAGCTGTGGGCTGGGCAGGCTAAGATGGAGGTTTCTCTTCACCCCCAGGTCCCTGTCAGAGCTGACAGGTCTTGGCCGCCTTTTGCTCTTTGATGCTGTCCATCCCTGCAGTGAGCAGAGGTCTCCCTGCTATTATGCCTTTGGCACTAGGAATGTTTGTGTCAACAATGAACAAATGAGTGGATCGGGAGCTTATGGTAGGATATTTGAAATGAAAGATAGGCAATGCAGGTTTATAAGTCACAGTCTTAGTGCTGGGGAAGAAGAGCCTTAAACCCTAGCTGAGCAAGCACTGTCAGACACTAGCATTCATTTCCTCTCTCAGCAGGGCTCCTGGGACCACTCTGTCTTCTACAGAGCCAGTACTACAGGCTTCTACCCATTGTATGCCTCCACTAAGCCTTGGGAACTTTCCTATACAACTTCAATGTTCCCAGCAAGGACAGAACAGGAGAGCTACATAGGTCTTGAAAGAAAGAAAGAAAGAAAGAAAGAAAGAAAGAAAGAAAGAAAGAAAGAAAGAAAGAAAGAAAGAAAGAAAGAAAGAAAGAAAGAGAAAAAGCTTTGGCTCTGGCTTCTTAGGCAGGCATGGTGCTACTCACCTTTAATCTCAGCCCTTGGGAGGCAGAGGCAGGCAGAGCTCTGTTAGGTTTGAGGTCTGCCTGGTCTACACAGTGAGTCCCAGGACAGCCAAGGCGACAGTGAGATCCCGTCTCAAAAACAAAACAAAATAGAAAGAGAGAGAGAGAGAGAGAGAGAGAGAGAGGAAGAAAGAGAGAGAGAAAAGAAGCTTCCAGTTCTTTGTTGTTATTTTCTTCCCCTCTCAATTCTGAAACGCCTGAAGATACATGTAAGTGTCTTAGGAGCCACAGAATGAGGGCAAGAATGTATGAACTCCACACTGCCATGATCCCCACTGTTTAATATGATACAATAGGCGCTGAGCACAGAATGCCTGCTCAGTACATAATTCTGTTGGGGGTGCAGTCTTGACAGTTTAGAATCATCAATCATTTGCTGGAGTATTGCCAACTTTACCATGCATGCGTCAATCAATTTTCATAGCCGTGCCAAAATACTTAAGAAGAACGAGTGGATTGTTTTGGTTCATGGGTTCTAAGGTTTCCATCTACGGTTAGTTGACTGTAATCTTCCCAACCCTGGGCAAAGCAGACCGTCATGGTAATGCCCACTACTTCCTGGTAACCAGAGAGCAGCCTAAAAGACATATCTCTTATATTTTGGGTTGTGAGCCTATTCTTTAACAGCTGAACCATCTCTCCATCCCAAGACATACCTCGTGAACAGGTTTACACTTCCAGGGCCTGGCCCCTGTGGCCTATTTCCTCCTATGATAGTTCTCCTCCTGGTCTCCACCAGTTCCCAGTTATGCCATCTTAGGACTCCAGGCTGGAGGTCAGAAGGACAGTGTCAGAACCCCTGGAGTTGAGCCGTGCCTGGTGGTGCAGGCCTTTAATCCCAGCACTCGGGAGGCAGAGGCAGGCGGATTTCTGAGTTCGAGGCCAGCCTGGTCTACAGAGTGAGTTCCAGGACAGCCAGCGCTACACAGAGAAACCCTGTCTCGAAAAACCAAAAAAAAAAAAAAAAAAAAAAAAAAGAACCCCTGGAGTTGGAGTGACAGGCAGCTGTGAGCCAGGAACCAAGCCCAGGTCCTCCACAGGAGCAGTAAGTGCTCTTAACCTCTAAGCTACCCCTCCAGCCCAACAAAAGTACTCTTTATATTTGAGGATCTCACAGTTGCCAATGTGAAGTTCCTCAGGATAAAATAATTGGATGGGATAGGGGGCTGGAGAGATGGCTCAGTGGGTAAGAGCACCCGGCTGCTCTTCCAAAGGTCCAGAGTTCAAATCCCAGCAACTACATGGTGGCTCATAATCATCCATAACAAGATCTGATACCCTCTTCTGGAGTGTCTGAAGACAGCTACAGTGTACTTACATATAGTAAATAAATAAATATTAAAAAATAAAAAATAATTGGATGGGATATAATCTCAGATAATTGGGAATTAGAACCATTCCAAAACTCAGGTGTATTTTCTAAATCCTGGAAGAAGGAGTGGTATAAATACACACACACACACACACACACATATGTCTTATAAAGATATGGTTACAACTTTCTTTGGTCAGGAAAAGCACACTACAATCCCCATCTGTCCTTTGTTTGCTGCCGTAGTAAATTAGCTTTTGTGCACACAACGACACCAGTTATCTGCTCAGCTGCAGCTCAGAGACTGACAGCTGTCTGTCTGAGCTAAGACTGCAGAGTCAGTAAGGCTGTGGTCCTTTCTGAAGAGTTGCGGAAGGAGAGGGGCTACACAGATGCCTTTCCTGCCCTTTGGACTTGACTTTCTTTCTTGGTCTCTCCTCCTCTGTCTTCAGTCAACACCACAGCATCTTTCATAGGTTGTCTCCTGGCTCTCTCCAGCTCCCTTCTGCCCGCCCCCCACCCCCACCCCACCATCCACTTTTCGGTCGCTATGACTACTCAGCGCCCAGGCAGGTAATGCAGAATAATCTGTCTCCTTTAAGATCAGTTAATTACCAGACTTTATTCAATTTTAAACCTTAATGCCCCCTTACGTATTAAAAGGTTCTACATGAATCTCCTTGGGAGACATTATTCTGCCAACCACATCACTCCTATTTTGGGTATGTAGCTATTTCTCACAGGGTCCAAAGTTAAGGTGAAAGAGACTGGGAAGTTGGAAGCGCTCAGAATTGCAAATACCCAATCTGAAGAGTCCTAAATAGAGCCCACTGACTTACAGCACTTTGAACGCAGCCTATACATGCTCTAAATGGTTTCCCAACAGCAGCAAAGCATTTACTAAACATCACAAAGCAGGCTTGGCAGCTCATGGGGAAGTGAGGACAGTAGCCTAACTCAAGGCATGTCCCAAAGGCCACACAAATGATCCCTGACAGTCTGCAACAGGATTTAAAGTCCCAGTAGACTATGCAAGGATACCACACGTATTATCTTTAGTCCAGGAGAAGTGGGTCTGAATTTCAGAGAGTGGGAGAATGCAAAAAAAAAATCATCTGGAAATATCTACAGATTGTGTGTACCTTTGCAGCCCATAATACAAAAATTATAGCCGAGCAGGGGTGACGCAGGCCTTCAATCCCAGCGCATGGTTGATAGAGGCAGGAGGAGCTCTGTGAGTTCAAGGCCAGCCTACTCTACAGATGAGTTCCAGAACAGCCAGGGCTGTTACACAGACAAACTCTGTCTTAAGATACAAGGACAAAAAAAAAAGAAGTATAAAAATATAACTGAAGTTAAAGTAGTCAAGAATACAGAACGATCTAAAGAAAAACAAAAGCCAGGACTGGGACGTTGGCTCAGTGGTTAATAGCACTTGTTACTCTCGTTGGGTTGCAGTTCCAGCACCCACATGGTGCCTCACAGTCATCAGTAACTCCAGTTCCAGGGGATCTGACATCCTCTTGGAGCCTCCTTGAACACTGCATGCATGTGGTACAGAGGCATACACGCAGGCAAAGCAAACAGTGAGGTGGGGTTGACAGATGGGTCAGAGCACTGGTGGCTCTTGCAGAGGACCTGGGTTCAGTTCACAACACCCACGCAGTGGCTCACAACTGCCTCTAACTCCAGTTCCAGGGGATCTGATGCTCACTTCTGCCCGCTGCACACTCCTTCGTAAAATGAAAATAAATTGAACTTAAAACTAATAGGTTCTCCTGTCTCTACGGCCATTTATACTTTACTGATTTTATTTAATGTTTGGATATCTGAAATAATTGTCTTCTACATTTTCCTTTACTGGTGTGATACTATAATCATTACTTCACAGAAGTTTAGAATAGCTTCAGACACACTATATGTAAGCACTCTGGTATGAAATCCCATCATTTATGAATTAGATTACAGCAACTGAGACTTGTGAAATATGCTGCAGTCGTTCTGAAAAATCTCAATAATAGGTTGTACAAAATGATACATCAAACTGCTATCTATTGTGAATGGTAAATAATATGTTGTGTTAGTCAGGGTTCACTAGAGTCACAGAATGTAGAGAATGAATCTCTCTATATATATACACATGTGTATGTATATGGATACATATATACATATGCATATGTCCATACACATATACGGAATTTATTGGAATGACTTACAGGCTGCAGTCCAGCTAATCCAACAATGGCTAGCTGTGAACAGAAAGTCCAAGAACCCAGTAGTTGCTCAGTCCCACAAGGCTGGGTGTCTCAGCTGGTCTTCCATCTATGCTGGAATCCCAAAGAAGAAGGCTCCAGTGCCAGTGAAGGAATGGATGTGCTAGCAGGCACAGAGCAAAATCTTCCTGCTTCTGTGTTCTTTTATTTTTTTTTAAAGATGTATTTATTTGGGCTGGTGAGATGGCTCAGTGGGTAAGAGCACCCGACTGCTCTTCAGAAGGTCCGGAGTAAATGTATTTATTTATTATATGTAAGTACACTGTAGCTGTCTTCAGAGACTCCAGAAGAGGGCGTCAGATCTTGTTACGGATGGTTGTGAGCCACCATGTGGTTGCTGGGATTTGAACTCCGGACCTTCTGAAGAGCAGTCTGGTTCTCTTACCCACTGAGCCATCTCACCAACGCCCGTGTGCATCTTCTTATCTCAAAGGTCAGAACTAGAAATGGATTCTCCCACTTCAGACCAAACAGAAAATCTCTCACAGGTATGTCCTCCACTTCCGAATTGTAACTCATTCCAGATAGTCAAGTTGACTACCAAGAGTAGCCACCACGTATGTGACCTCTGACAATTGCGCCAGAATCTCGTTTAAGAGGATGTTCATATTCAGGGCATACGATCAGGTTCTGGTGTGCTACAGTAAGCATAAACTGAAGGAGGCAGTAATGCACTTTTATATGAAAAGCATACGCTTTGCCGGGCGGTGGTGGCGCACGCCTTTAAACCCAGCACTTGGGAGGCAGAGGCAGGTGGATTTCTGTGTTCAAGGCCAGCCTGGTCTACAGAGTGAGTTCCAGGACAGCCAGGACTGCACAGAGAAACCCTGTCTCGAAAAACCAAGAGAGAGAGAGAGAGAGAGAGAGAAGAAGAAGAAGAAGAAGAAGAAGAGAAAGAAAGAAAGAAAGAAAGAAAGAAAGAAAGAAAGAAAGAAAGAAAGAAAGAAAGAAAGAAAGAAAATCTTATGTTTCAAGATGTCAGTGGGAGTTTGGCTCAATGGTAGAAGGCTTATCTGCCATACTTGAGGTCCTAGGTTCAATTCTTTTTTTTTTTTTTTTTTTAAGATTTTTTTTTTTTTACTTATATGAGTGCACTACAGCTGTCTTCAGACATACACTAGAAGAGTGCATTGGATCCCATTACAGATGGTTGTGAGCCACCATGTGGTTGCTGGGAATTGAACTCAGGACCTCTGGCAGAGTAGTCAGTGTTTTTAACCGCTGAGCCATCTCTCCAGCCCCCTAGGTTCAATTCTTTTTTTCTTTTCTTTTTTTCCCGAGACGGGGTTTCTCTGTATAGCCCTGGCTGTCCTGGAGCTCACTCTGTAGACCAGGCTGGTCTCGAACTCAGAAATCCGCCTGTCTCTGCCTCCCGAGTGCTGGGATTAAAGGCGTGCGCTACCACGCTCGGCTAGGTTCAATTCTTAGTACTTGTATTAGTCAGGGTTTTCTAGAGTCACAGAACTTATGGGTAGTCTCTATATAGAAAGGGAATTTATTGATGAATTACAGTCTGTAATTCAAGTCCCCAACAATGGTCAGAAGCAGCTGTGATTGGAAATCCAAGATTTAGCAGTTGCTCAGTCCCACAAGGCAAACAGGTGAAGAAGAGAGAGCGAATCATCCTTCTTCCAATGTCCCTATGTAGGTCTCCAGCAGAAGGTGTGGCCCAGATTAAAGGTGTGTGCCACCACGCCTGGATCTGGGACTTGCTTTGTCCCAGATGACTTTGAATTCAGAGATCTCCCTGTCTTAATCTTCTGGGATTCATAGCCACTGTGTCTCAAGGGCTCCATGCCAAGATCCAGGTCAGAAACTTGTATCTCTCAACCTACAGATTAGGATCACTGGTAAGCCTAACAATTCTGGATTATAGTTCATTCCAGATAGTCAAGCTGACACCCAGGAATAGCCACTATGGGACTGAAGCGGTGTGTGTGTGTGGGGGGGGGAAGCCGGTGAATGTTAAAGGAGCAATGTTTCCAGCTGCTGTGGGACAATGGGATGTAGGAGAGTGCTGGAGCAATGTGCAGAATAGACAATAGATTTGGTGTTACATTCTAGAACACTCCACCAGATTCTTCCCAGAGAAGGGTAGAAATAGGGGCTGGAAAGAACCAGGGTGAGGACACTGCTTTTCATGAAGGAAATGGGTTTTCTCTCTTTTACACAACACTCTTAAGAGAATATATATATATATATATATATATATATATATATATATATATATGTATGTATGTATAAACACTCACGTAAAATAAAATAATGATTTCGTTTTGTTTTTGTTTGTTGAGACAGGGTTTCTCTGTGTAGCCCTG
>NC_034612.1:40808258-40813901 GCF_900095145.1 Mus pahari | reverse complement strand
CCCCCCCACACACACACTCCAGGGCGGGGAACAAGGCTGAGTCTACCTTGGTGGCCGGAAGAGCGCATAGGTCCATGCAATGGACTCTGGAAGACTGAGTCTCGGTGCCGTGAGTTCACCGAGGACTGCGGGACGCCGGACTTCAAGCCCCATAATGCCGGGCGTGAGCCCGCGGTGCTGCATGGGTAATCCTAGAGGTGGCGGCCATCTTGCGTATGGAACCGCTCCAGCCTCGCGTCTCTTTCCAGCTCCGTTTAATAGCTGCGTGTTGGACGGTCTCTCGCCTTCCCGGAGGTTGGTGTGTTCGCGGAAGTTGTTTATTTATTTTTTTTTTGGAGGGGTGGGGTTGGAGGGTGCGAGGGCTTGGGGAGGATGATGGTGGAAGTACATCGGAGCGATGGCTTGCGGTGGAGGTGCGGGAGGCACTTCCGGTTTCGTCCCGGGGGAACGGCTGGCGCCTGCCCCGGCGGCTTTGACCCCGCTCTCGCCTCTCTGCGGGCGTGGAAGCCCCAGGAGCAACCTGTCAGCCTTCGGGGCCTCCCCAGATCCTTAGAAGGGACCTCGACGTTTTCCTTCGGGACGGAGGAGCCGGGGCGCCCCTGGCCTGGCAGCCTCCCCGGGTCAGGAGGCCTTGGCGCCCCGGCGCGTAGGGCGCTGGCGACGTCGGTCCACCCGGCTGCACTTCCTCGGGGGGCGCCGGGTAGGGCGCTGGCGACATCGGTCCACCCGGCTGCACTTCCTCGGGGGGCTGTGACGGTCGAGTGGGGAGATGGGAGCAAGTGGCCGAGGGGTTTCCCGGAACATGGCTTTTCTCCTCCGCAGTTGGAGCTTCCTTCGTCTCTGCTGGTGGCCTGTCGCCTTTCTTCTCGTTTGTAGGGTTTGGGTTTTGATTCCAAGAGTAGGCCAGATGTGACCAAAAGAGCGCTTTTGGCTTCTTAACGGTCCCCCACCCCCACCCCCAAAATGACAAGAAAAGCGAGGTTGTGGGTTTGTTGTTGTTGTTGTTGTTGTTGTTGTTGTTTTAAAGACATCTCAACCAGGCTGCTCTGCAACCCATTTGAGTAGCCAGCCCATACTGGACTGGAAATCTCCTATTGATAGGATTACAGGTTTGAGCTACCAGAGCCTGTCAAGTCATTTTAATTACATTTATTGACAGGATCTTGGGTAATACAGACTGACCTTGAACTTACTATGTCTGTAGTCCAGGCTGGTTTTTCTCCTTTCTCCACCTGCCAAATGCTAGTGTTACAGTCATAAACCACCCTGCCTAAAAAGTGTATTTTTTAAGTTAGAGAAACTACTAGAAAAGATGAATGATTTGATTTTTAAAGTTTCCTGATTATTTTTCCTAAGCATAATTTGTATCATCGCTGAAACTCAAAACTTTTTGTTTCAAATTATTACACTCAATTGGGAACTGCTTTTACACTACTTGAAAGGAAAAGGCCCACAAAGACTGCATTTTAGTTAACCCAGTATTAGGATGCTAAAGAGAGACGTTTGGAAATTGAAGCGTATACTACAAAAGACATGGTGATTTTAAACAGGAAGGTATTCATAGCCAGTTTAAAGACAAATGTCAGTTCTGTATCTGTACATACACATATAAATACACACAATATGGATTCAGGTTTCCAAATTTAGGTTCTTAAACTCTACAATGGACTGTTTAAAGATAGGACTGGTAGCACAGGCTTGCAATCTCAGCAACTCAGAGGGACGGAAAGTTCAGGGCATCACTGTACTCTACAGAGTGAACTCAAGGCCACCCTTGTCAACTTAGTGAGACATTCTCACAACATGAAAAAAAAGGCATAGGATATAACTCTGTAGTGAAGTGTTTGTTTAGCTTGCATGAGATCATAAGTTCATCTTCTGTACCTCCAAAAAAAAGAGATGCACATATATTTTTAGATGATACTAACTTAAGGCTCTTCCCATTATGACAGTACTTAAAATAAGTGAATATAAAATTACAGGATAACTGTAGTTGGGAAGGTCTTACTATTAAATGCTTGTATCAAAAATTCTTCTCGAAAAACAAAACAAAAAAACCAAACCAAAACAAAAATTCTTTTCTAAAGCCAGGCAGTGGTGGCGCATGCCTTTGATCCCAGCACTTGGGAGGCAGAGACGGGGATTTCTGAGTTCGAGGCAAGCCAGGTCTACAGAGTGGGTTCCAGAACAGCCAGGGCTACCCAGAGAAACCCTGTCTTGAAAAACAAAGCAAAACAAAAAAATTCTTTTCTAAAATTCCTCTGGTGAAAACATGTTTGTTGCTATTCTTTAAAAGTGTGTCCTAATAATCGTATGCTTTACTCTTCAGATGCCTTACAGTGAGGTTGAAGCTAAGTTTTTGGGACCTGGAAAAGAACTAACAAGGGAACCATGCTATAAAAAATTGAAATCAGGTGCAGATGATGGTGTTTCCCCCCTTCGAGGTGGTCCTGATAGTCACAGAATCCAAGAAAAAAACAGAAATAATAGGGTCGCCGTGGCCACCATTAACTTCAGAAGACGTGTTTGTCCTCAGGAAGACAAAGCCAGTACAGATGTGTTAAAGCCTTTGCACAAGGAGATGCCTGGTGATAAACTGGGTGGCAGTGAATCCATTGGTTCACCAGCTTTGCAGGATGGAAAGCCCTCTCCACCGGCCAGGGATGATGAACTCTACAGCACAAGTAAAGCCTTCATAGGTCCCATTTACAAACCCCCCGAGAAAAGGAAATGCCGGGAAAGGAAGAGTGAGACAAATACTTTGAGTAGTAGCGATAGCAAGAAACGACAAGAGGAAAAACAGAAGTCCAACTCTAAAAAATTGGAGATGGACACAGAATTATCCCAATTTTACAAAGAAATTGAAGAACTGGAAAATGAAAATGAAGCTTCCCAAGGCAGTTGTACGGAACCAGAACCTTCCGAAGAACAAATTATTTCTTATGACTGGGCCTGTAATGCTTTAAAATCTGAGGAGGAAAATAAAGATCTCAGTAATGTTCTTCAGTCACATTGTGGTTATCCAGAGTACTTGGAGGATGAACCAGACTATCCCTGTGATGAGCAGTTGATACCCGCATTTTGTGAGACTTCATTTCCTTCTTTCAGTCCTGGATGGCAGTCAATACATCCTTTTGTCATACCCCATGGCCCTCTTCCCAGTTTTAATTATTTTAATTTTCAAAGATTTGGTGCCCCACTACATCCATCACCAGATGTTTTCTGTGGGCAAGATGATGCTCAGATGCAGAATGGGTGTTATGTAGACAGTTACCAGGATAGCTGGAGCTGCTTGACTTTTGATCAGAACGATGAATATGCTAGCTATGATGTGACTAGCAATAATGTTCATCCCTTTAGAAATGGCTACAGTGTACACGATGAAAGTGTAAATAATGGTTTCTGTGAAATCCGAGAGTGCTGGCAAGATCCTTCCATGGACAAGCATAATGAAACAGACAGGTTTATGAACCAGTGGTTTCAAGAGGAGAAATTAAATAAATTGCAGAAGTTACTTATTCTTTTGCGAGGCCTCCCCGGTTCTGGAAAAACAACATTGTCTCGGTGAGTAAAAGACCTGAGTGAATACTTGTTTGTGAATTCATTGCTTAAAAATATATGAGTTATCAGTGATAAATGCTTTTGTATTTCTTTTTTTTTTTAAAGATTTATTTATTATACCTTAAGTACACTGTAGCTGACTTCAGACACACCAGAAAAAGGCATCAGATTTCATTACGGGTGGTTGTGAGCCACCATGTGGTTGCTGGGATTTGAACTCAGGACCTTTGGAAGAGCAGTCAATGCTCTTAACCACTGAGCCATCTCTCCAGCCCCTGCTTTTGTATTTCTAGTAAATCCTTTATATGCTATATTTAAGAGTGACATCTGACTGGACATACTAAGAGATTTACAAGAATGGGAAAGGGAGAATTGTGTATATATAGTTTCTCTTAAGGGCTTTACAAGTAAGCTACAGTTAAAGCAGCAACAGAAGCAATGCTGCTTAGTTAGCTTTTATAACTTCAAAGAAGGTGGGCTCTGCACTAGAAAATCTGGGCTCTGGTACTTCTTCACTTTATGCTGTTGAGGGTGTTTTGCTGTCTTTAATAGGAGAATAAGGGATATTTATTTTCTTAGAATTTGAAAAAGTTAGATAACCAAAGGAAAGGAATATTGAGTGTATTAAGCATTGTGCCATGTTCATACCTGATTGGGAGAATTTATATATGTGTGTGTGCATGTGTATGTGTGTAGTATGTATACAGGATTTTTCCATGTAGCCCTGGCTGTCCTGGAACTCACTCTGTAGACTGGGCTGGCCTCAAACTCAGAAATCCACCTCTGCCTCCCAAGTGCTGGGATTAAAGGCATGTGCCACCATTGCCTGGTACACATACATATTTTCATTCAGTGTATGGGTGTTCTGTTTCCATTGCATCTGTGCACCACTTTCTGGAGACCAAAAAAAAAAAAAAAAAAAAGCGTCAGATCTCCTGGAACTGGAGTTACAAACAGTTGTGAGCCACCTTGTGAATTCCGGGAGTTGTACCCTGGTCCTTAGAAAAAGGCATCCAGTGTTCTTAACCACTGGGCCATCTCTCCAGCCCTGTGAGATTGAATTACTATAGTTTTAAAAACTTAAACATGTTGGATTAAGCACTCTGAATTAGTGGAGTTAGAACTGGTGATGTTTTTATTGTGTTACAAAATTTTTCATTCAGAATTCTAGTTCACAATTTAAAGATAGTATAGCACAGTTTGTGTTACTGTGGAAAATAACTGCAGTTATATAGGTTATATGCTAAGCAAGGTTTAAAAAAATGCTATCATTGGGTAAAAAATGTCTGAAGAACTTATATTTACTTGTAATATGGTCTAAAGAAATAAAATTCCTTTGGATCAGTGGTTCTCTACCTTTCTAATGCTACAACCCTTTAATATATAGTTCCTCATGTTAAGACTGCCAACCATAAAATTTTCATTAAATTCATAAAACTTTCATTACTATGTCATAACTAATTTTGCCACTGTTATGAATTATAATGTAAATATCTGGGTTTTCCAGTGGTCTTATGTGTCCCCTGTGAAAGGATCATTCAACCCCTAAAGGGGTTGGGGACCCACAGGTTGAGAGCTGCTGCTTTAGACACAAAAACAGACATTCAGTTTATAATACAGATTTTCAAGCTAGATAATAAGCTAATAAGCTATTTAAATTTTCTTTGTATTTTGATTCATGTTATTTATGTGAAGATTTTGTAGAGAGTATGAAATTAAGACTTGAAAGAGTAAAGTACAAAGAGACAATTTTCTAGATTTAGACTGTCGGAAAATAGTTGAGGTTTGGAAATTGGATGAATTAAATCTACTAGTTAGAGTTGAATATAGGAAAATTATAAGAAAGTTAGAGCAACAGATTAGAGAATGTTGAAATTAAGCTCAGTAGAATTTCAAGAACACTTACATTTAGTGAGAGATTAGGTAGAGGCGATTATGTGTATATCTGCTTGGAGAAAAGGGGAACATTTAAGAGTAGAAAAATGACACTCGGGAGGCAGAGGCAGGCGGATTTCTGAGTTCGAGGCCAGCCTGGTCTACAAAGTGAGTTCCAGGACAGCCAGGACTACACAGAGAAACCCT
>NC_034612.1:40797688-40807418 GCF_900095145.1 Mus pahari | reverse complement strand
ACACACACACACACACACACACACACACACACACACAGAACCTCTTTAGATTGATAATGTTTAAGACCATGAACTCCAGGATAGTCAGAGCTATTTATTCACAGTATGTTCTAGGACATGCTGGACTACATAGTAAGTTCCAGACTACCATACTAAGACACACTGTCTTAAAACAGATCACTTGTTGATTTTGGGAGGTGGGGAGGGGGGTGGTGGTTGTTGTTTGGTTGGTTAAGTTTGGGTTCATTTTTTTTTTTTGAGACATGGTCTCTATGTTAGCCCTGGCTGTCCTCAGACTCACTATGTAGACTAAACTGGTTCAAAGCCTGCCTGTCTCTGCATCCCGAGTGCTGAGATTAAAGGTGTATGCCACCACATCTGGCTTGACCCCTTCATGTTTAAATCACTAACCCTTGGATTATTTAGCACTGAATGTAAAACCTCTCCTGGTAAGAAATAATTTCATAGAGGCATTAGCTTTAAAAACAAAGTCTGGGGCTGGTGAGATGGCTCAGTGGGTAAGAGCACCCGACTGCTCTTCTGAATGTCCAGAGTTCAAATTCCAGCAACCACATGGTGGCTCATAACCATCCGTAACAAGATCTGACTCCCTCTTCTGGAGTGTCTGAGGGCAGCTACAGTGTACTTACATATAATAAATAAATAAATCTTTTTTTTTTTTTTTTTTTTTAAAAGCAATGCAAAAAAAAAAAAGTCTGAAAAAAAGAATTATTAGATAAGAGCACAGGTGATTTCAAAAATTAGTTTCAATATGATAGTGAGTCCCATTCATAGTTTAGTCCTCATTTCACCATTTAGCACTGTTCTTAGTGGTGATACAGTAGCTTATTTAAAGGTTGTTTTAAATGCCTTCTTTTTGTTTCTTCATTTTGAGATAGTGTCTGAATATGGTAGCCTGAGGTAATCTGAACTTACTACATATTCCAGCATGTTCTGGAACACACTGAATAAGTAAGTAGCTTTGGCTGTCCTAGAATTCATGCCCCATGGTGCTCTAGCTTTCCAACTGTTGACATTGCAGACATAACACTGTAACTTTTTGAGGGCTTTATTTATCTTTATATCCTTAGTAATTTCTAAGTTTATATAGCTTTTACTAAACTTTTCTATTTTTTGTTCAGTGCCACCTACACAAGACAGTATTCTTTTCTTTCATTGGTGGTTGATCTAAGCCATTTTGGTATATAGGGCAAGGGTTATTTGTTTTGGAACTCTGCCACCTGCTTGTTAAAATTATTGCTTGATTTTGGATGTGCTTGGGATAAATTATTGTTATCTTTATTATTGATTACTACTACTACTATTACTTGATCTTGAGGAAGAGGGGTACTTAGGCATAGAACCTGAGCCTTGTGCTCGCTGTGTAAGCATTCTTCCACTGAGCTTTATCCGTAGCCCTTGGTTTTTTGAGATAGGATCTTCCAAGAAACCTCAGGCTAGCTTGAAATTTGCCATGTAATAGAGACTGGCCTTAAACTTAGGAACCTCTTTAATACTGACTGGGATTACAGGCATATATCACTACACTCGGCTTGTTACTACTAGCTTTATTTAAAGTATTAGACTGAATTCTAACACAGATGGTGACTTTTAGTACTTAGGACTAAGCAAGAAAGAAACACATTTTTTTTTTTAACATTTGTAGATGTGATAAAGTGGATGTTGCCCTTCCAACACTTTGACAGGTTCTTTTAAGGTGCAGGATTCAAGGATATTTGAATAGAATTTTGTTACTATTATAGTTGTCCTGAGGTAAACAAAGTGCTCTGAGCCAGTATTTGAGCATATAGACCCATTTAAGAACCAAGCCTTGTTGTTGTTGATGCAAGGGGAAAGGGATAGTTTAAAATACTTTTGGTTTTCCGAGACAGGGTTTCTCTGTGTAGCCCTGGCTGTCCTGGAACTCACTTTGTAGACCAGGCTGGCCTCAAACTCAGAAATCCACCTTCCTCTGCCTCCCAAGTGCTGGGATTAAAGGCATGTGCCACCACGCCTGGCTTGTTTAAAATACTTTATCTAATTTAATTTCTTTTACTCGTGAGTGTATTTTCAGAAACAAGCTGTCAGTTTCATCAGCAAGATATATGGTGTTTATCAAAGATAACAGGTTGTTGAAACACTTGTAGCAGCTTGTACATTTGGAGAATAGTTCAGGCTTAGCTAGCAAGAAATGTGATTTCTCTGATTATGCAACTGCCTAGGATATAGCTTACTTATCCAAATGGTCTCACCTGTGCTAAAGTTGTTGTTGGATTTTGGTTTTTTGAGGCAGGGCTTCTCTGTGTAGCCCTGGCTGTCCTGGAACTCACTCTGTAGACCAGGCTGGCCTCGAACTCAGAAATCTGCCTGCCTCTGCCTCCCAAGTGCTGGGATTAAAGGCGTGCGCCACCACTACCCAGCTTGTGCTAAAGTATTTTAAGGTAAATTATAACAATTAAGTTGAATATAATATTTTTTATATTTTAAATCTGTTCAGTATTGTAAGCAGAAAGCCAAGCTTCGCAACAACAGCTGTAATTTGTTCAGACCCTCAGAGGAGGTTAATAATAATTATAGAAATTAAGATATACAATGGTTTAGTAAAATGATCTCATAGCACATCCCTTGTAAACACTAGAATTAGAACTTTGCACTTCTAGAGATAACTCCAAAACTTGCCTAAAACCATACTGTTTCCAACATGGTAAGTGTCCAAGACATTTTTGCTGATTACTTCATTCATTCATCCATTCATTTATTCATTCAAGATCTCAGTGTGTAGTACAAGATGTACTAAAACTTGTGAATTTCCTGCTAGTACTGCCATATCTAGCTTTTGTTGAAGATTCTGAGGCAAGAAATACAGTTGTCCCTTGGTATTTGGTTGCAGGATCCTGTATCAAACTCTGATACTTAAGTCCCTTAAATAAAAGGGCATCCCATTTCCATATGCCTTATACATATATTCCTACATGTGTGCTTAAATAATCAGTGGATTCTTTTTTTTTTTTTAAATTAAAGATTTATTTATTATATGTAAGTACACTGTAGCTGACTTCAGACACACCAGAAGAGGGCATCAGATCCCATTACAGATGGTTGTGAGCCACCATGTGGTTGCTGGGAATTGAACTCAGGACCTCCAGAAGAGCTGTCAGTGCTCTCTTAACCACTGAGCCATCTCTCCAGCACCTTGGCTTCCTTAAAATGCCCAGTAAATGTAAATGCTGTTAGTTACTGGTATTTTAAAACTGTTGGAGAAATATTCAGTAATGGTAGTATGATATATTTAACAGATTTATTTAAAAAAAAAAAAAGATTTAAAATTCTACCTTCTGTCTTACGACAATCAAAGAATAACTTCTAGATAGATAAAGGACCAAAGTAAAAAAATCGAGAAGAAAATTATGGATGGAAGAAATATAGTAATCTGGGCTAGCAAGATAGCTCAGTGGGGTAAAGGTACCTGCTGTCAACCTATTGACCAGAATTTAATCCCTGGAGCCACATGCTATGTGCCCCCCCCCCCCAATACCATACAAAATAAATGTCACTAAAGAGTAAAGAGTTGCTGGGCATGGTGGCGCACGCCTTTAATCCCAGCACTCGGGAGGCAGAGGCAGGCGGATTTCTGAGTTCGAGGCCAGCCTGGTCTACAAAGTGAGTTCCAGGACAGCCAGGGCTATCCAGAGAAACCCTGTCTTGAAAAANNAAAAAAAAAAAAAAAAAAAAAAAAAAAGAGTAAAGAGTTGCTAAAAATACCTGATAATTTACAATGCATGATATAAAAAGATGAAAGAACTTTCGAAAACAACTTTGAATTGAAACTCTTCACCGAGGTAAGTGCTATGTTTGTTACTTTCTGAGGTTAAATATTTGCGATGAAGTGGCCCCATGTGATCATCGAGCTTCTCAATTTGACTGTGGCAGGAAGGAAGGTCACAGACAGACAGAGCAGAAGTCAGAGCAGAGACTCCACTTTGCCCACTTGGTACTGACAGCAAGGCCCCACAAACCAAGACACTGTGTCTAACTAGAAAAGACATGATGGCTTTCTCCAATGCTTGGAGAAAGAAGACAGGCCTGGCCACTTCTTAGCAGTGAAATTGCAAGATAAATTATGGTTGTTTTCGGATCATTTGTTACAATAACCATAGGAATTTTTAAAAAGCATTGTGGAAGAATTCTGTGATTGAATAACTACGAACTGATGGTTTGGGATTCTGGATTCTTTTCAAATTCTGTTGTTTGTCTTTTACTTGTTGATCTGAGAAAAATTTAGTTAGTGTTCAGTGATTAATTTCATGTAGCAATCTCTAAAGTTTAAACGTCTGTTATACTTTAGGGAATCATAGGTTGTTTTTAGTCTTATACCTTGGGCTCTTTATTACTCTCACATGTAAGTCCTGTATGTTTGTGCTTAATGGAAATGAGTTTGAAAACTGTCTTGGGTCAAATACATTTTTCCCAGATGGATGACTTCCTTAATTTTACTTGGTTTTTTGGTTACTTGTACCAGAGCAAGACATTTTTAGGTTCTTAATACCAATTCACAGAAAGCTAAAGCTGGCATAGTTGTTAACTGGTGTTATTGTAAAGCAGTGCATGGTGTTATAAAGTCGAAATACCAATGCTGGTTTTCAGTTTTTATATCTGTAGTTAGAGTGAATTATGAAGTGATGTTTAAAATCTGGACAGTCTGAAAGGATCGGTTCCTCTGCTGTTCTGCCAGAGTGCCTTACGGAGTCAGCGCCAAGATTCCATTGCTAGTTTGTTCGTCCTATGGTTCCTTTGTCTGGTTATAGATCTTATGATTTCTTTTGTTAACAGAATTCTGCTTGGTCAGAGTCGTGATGGCATCGTATTCAGCACTGATGACTATTTTCATCATCAAGATGGGTACAGGTACAATGTTAATCAACTTGGTGATGCCCATGACTGGAACCAGAACAGAGGTTTGTTTTGGGCCAAGGCTCCTGGGATGGAGTATTTAACTACAGGTCATACCTAGGTTTTATTTTTGACTTAGACTTTTACCAGCTGACTGACGTTGACAAACTGTTAATAGATTGGAGTCCTAATTTCTTCTTAGGTAAGACATGATAGTAATTTGCCCTCTTTGGTCAAGATTGTAAGAATCAATGAATTTAGATAAATGAGATGAACTATAAATAGTTTGCCAATATAAACTGATAAAATAGAGGTAGGGACATTTCACTGGGCTTCTTGTACACCTTATGAATAATTCAAAGAACTCTGGTACCTTTGTTTTGTAGTATGAAAGTTATTTCTACCCTGAACAATACTAATGTCTTGAATCTTAATAAAAATACCTGTTTTAGTCTTACAATACAGGTTAAAACTAAAAGAACCCTATCTAATGCTTCATTTTAGAAGACATGGGTCAGTTTCCTTACACCATGCATGTGGTCTCAACCCTGACCATTTGTATCAGGTGAGGGGTCTCTTCCCCCTTTAAAAATATTGCATATTGCAGACTCCTCAGGGTTCAGACCTCGAGACCCTGCTTTAGTATGATTTAGAATGAGACCTGAAAGCTGTGGAACTTTAAATTTTTTTAAATTAAAATTTTTTTGTTTTGTTTTTGTTTCTGTGTAGCCCAGGCTGTCCTGGAACTTGGTCTATAGACCAGGCTGGCCTAGAACTTAGAGATCCACCTACCACTGCCTACTGAGCACTGGGATAAAAGGTGTGCATCACCTCTGCCCAGCAGCTGTGGGCCTTTAAAAATGTTTTCATTTTAAAAATTTTATGTATATAGGTATTTTATCTGGATGTAGATCTCTGGTACTAGAGTTTTTGAGCCCACAGAGGTATACCACAATAGAGTTGTAGGTTCAGGGAATTGAAACTGTATATCCTCTGAAGAGGCAGCCAGTGCTCTTAACATCTGAGCCAATCTGCCTTGCTCTAAGTTGTTGTTTGTTTTTAATTTTCTAAATGATTATAATGTGTATTAGATCTAGATCTAAAAAACATGTGCTGTAAGTTACATTTAAAAACCTACATTTATGCTGACAAGATGGCTTAGCAAGTAAGGTGATAAAGCAGTCTTTAGAATATGCCTGCTCTAAATATATGTATTAGGTACTTCCTTTTTGCTAAGACCCAATACACAGCAAGAAGCAATTTAAGGAAGAAGGGTTTATTTTGGCCCACAGTATCTAAGAAAGGGATAAATGGCCGGGAAGGCATAACAGGAACGTGGTGCACCTGATCACGGGGTGTCTACAGTCAGGAAGTACAGGACAGACTATATAATACCTCAAAAGCTCATCTCCAATGACCCATATCCTCCAGCCATGCCCCACCTCTTAAAGGCACTTTGGCCTTTCAGAACAGTGTTGCTGCCGACACAAGATTGATTGTTCAAATGGTGAGCTCAGGAGGGGCCTTTCCTCCTTCCACTATAAACCGCTGCAGCCAATCCTTTGACATTGCGGCACAACCCTGTCCTCTACAGTGGTCACTCTTGAGAACTGGGCAGGCTAGTTACAAATTTTTATTTTATTTTTGCAGAAAATAAGCCTCATGGTGTTTTAGATGATTTTACAATTTTGTATTGGGCCACAAATCATGGCGATACTGAGCCACATGTGGTCCATGAAGTGCAAGTTGGACATGCCTCCTTACATTATGTTGAATTTAGTGGTCTGGGTTCTGCATATCAAGAAAATTTCCATCTTTGCATTCTACTTTTATAATTTTTCTGAAGTTTTTAATCTGCTATCCCTGAAGTATGCATACACTGCTGCCATTAACAAATCACTGTGAAAGTGCTTTTCTCGTAGTCAGGAGATGGCATTGGTGCAGGTGATAGTTTAGAATTAGAGTTACATTCTCCTCATCACTTGAGAACCATGATTCTAAGGAATCCACAAAAATCAGATCAACTGTGGTATTGAGATACTTGATAGGTAAAATTTTACTTGTGGATAATATCTTTCTTTTACATTTCAACTTCATCACTTAAAAATTCTTTTTAAATTTTATTTATTTGTTATGTGTGTGTTTGTATATGTGTGTGTGTGAGGCACACGTACACATGTGCCCATCTGTGTGAAGATCAAAGAACACTTTTTTCAGAAGTGATTCTCTCTCTCCATTTTGTCTTGAGGTAGGGTTCCTCTTGTTTCTGTTGGTGTGCTCTGTAGTCCTGACTAGCTGGACAGTAAGGTTTAAGTCTTTTCCTGTCTCTGCCTAGTGTTCTGGGACTGTTTTCTGTCTGAGCCATCTCACATAATTTTTATTTTACAGAAATGCCTACCACTCTGACCTATAAAAGGTCATACTTATCCCTGCTTTTCAGGGTTTTGTTGTACTTTTCATTTGAAATTTTTTTCTATGTGAATAAATTTTACCTTCTTGTATCTTTATCATCTGTATTTCCTGTTAATGAGATTAGGTCTAGACTGAAAGCTTCATTAGCTGTGAAGTGAACAAAATGGTCCAAGATGTTTTTTTCAGTTTGTTGGGTTGTTTGTTAAAACCGACACCCAGTCTAAAGAGTATACCTGGGATGTCTTGTATTTCAGGGCACTGATTGAAGAGGTGCTGCAGGTTTTGTTTTAAATGCAAAGATGTATTGTTTCTTTCTACCAAATATTTAAGTTTTACTTATATGTTTTTATTTCAGCAAAACAAGCTATTGATCAAGGGAGATCTCCAGTTATAATAGACAACACTAATACACAAGCCTGGGAAATGAAACCGTATGTGGAAATGGTAAATAATAGACATACAAGTTTTTATTCTTTTTTTTTTTTTTTTTTTTTTTAAAGATTTATTTATTTATTATATGTAAGTACACTGTAGCTGTCTTCAGACACCTCAGAAGAGGGCATCAGATCTTGTTAGGGATGGTTATGAACCACCATGTGGTTGCTGGGATTTGAACTCAGAACCTTCAGAAGAGCAGTTGGTGCTCTTAACCGCTGAGCCATCTCTCCAGCCCCACAAGTTTTTATTCTTAACAGATTTACATAGTCTAAAAATTAGGTTAGTCTTTGACCTTTATCATGGAAACATTTTACTTTCCCTTGCTTTCTAAATAGGTTTGTTGGGTTTTTAGTCTCTTACAAACAGAGATTGGTGTTGATGATGATCGAATGTGTTCATATCCTTAGTTACTCCTGGACTTGAAGATAGTAATTGGAATTGGTCCATTTATGTAGCCTTAACATTTTTCTAAGCCATATTTACCAAGAAGCATTTTTCTTGGTTGCAGCCTTCCTGTTGTCAGATGAGACTTGTATCTATGTACCTTCTTTTCCTTAAGATTGTTCTCCGGGTTTTGTCTTCTCCCTCCCCTGTGTAGGCCATAGGAAAAGGATACAGAGTAGAGTTTCATGAACCGGAAACTTGGTGGAAGTTTGATCCTGAAGAATTAGAAAAGTAAGAGCCTCATTTTTATTGAATCCTTATCTTGTTTCTTTGATTTATCTTTGCATGGATAGTTTCTCTCTGGCTTTGCTTGTTATCTTTGTTAGTTGGGACCAGGGACTATTTATTTTTTAAGAGGAACAAGTTTTTGAATAGATTTGTCTTGTCAAAATTTATCAGTTATCTTTTACTAAATGGGCTTGGTTCTTTTTCTTACTGTGAACTCTTTCATTTAAGATTATGTGACATTAGGGCTTGGCCGTCATCCCTTCACCATCATGTCCCCCTGTGGGCCCCACCATCACCTTTGTACCTTGTGTTTTCATCTTGCTCTGACTTTTCCATCTTTCCATACTTCTACCCCAAGAGCCTGGCATCACAGTGTTTGGGAATTGCAGTTTGTTTGTTTTTTGTTTTTTCTTCTAGAGTGGTAGTGTGGTATATTTACCTTGTTTTTTTTTACCTAGAGTTGGGGCAATATGTCATTTCATACATCTAAATATTTCTGCTGCAAATTATGACCAGTCGTGTTAAGTAAGAGTCTGTATGATCTAGTTTCTGTAAAGCAGTTGCTTTCTGACCAAGAAAACTGAGGGTTTGCGAGTTTTGTTTCTGGGCTGTTTAGAGGGTTTGTTTTATGCTAGGCAAGCACGCTTCAGCTCTGCAGATGTGAGAGGGAGAGACTTGGGAGAGGCTGTGGACTCGGGACTTGGAGCCCCGCTCGCTTTTGGCTGTGTTGCCGGTGCCTTTCCTTCCTGCCACTGCTTGTCTCCTCCTCACTCTTTCCTTTCCCTGCTTTGATTCCCTTCCTCTCTGGTACCAGTTTTCTTGAGGTATAATTCATATACTGTGCAACTTACCCATGTAAAGTAAACAATTCAGTGATTTTTGGTGTATTCATAGAACTGAAGAGAAGTCCTGTTTTTAAACTGCGCTTTTTGCTCTTTATATCCCATCAGAGTTTGCCCCCATCCTGCTTCAAAACAGCATTTTATTTTCTGCTGGTGTTGCTAGCACACATTAAACACTCATTCTGCCATAAACTGAGTCCGAGCTTTCAGACTGTTGTTCTGTGTGTGGGGCCCAACTATTCCTCCATCTTTCACTCCTTTTACTCTCTCTATGACTTGTGTCCTATATACTGATGATAATACCTGGCTGTTTGCATACCAAACTATATATGTCACGCTCTAGGTAGAAGAGAGGGAATTTTAAAACTAAAGGTAGTTAAATCATGGCATACAAATGACTGAGTGATTAAACCATCCTATAGTTAGGGCTTCATTTATGTTTGAGAGACTGTTGTAATTAGGGTTTTTGATTGGTT
>NC_034612.1:40782560-40797413 GCF_900095145.1 Mus pahari | reverse complement strand
CTGGCCTCAAACTCAGAAATCCACCTGCCTCTGCCTCCCAAATGCTGGGATTAAAGGCGTGCGCCACCATGCCCGACGCAAAATAGTTTCTTAATATAAATTAGCAGCCACTTTATTTTAACTGATATGTAGGATAATTTGAATTTTTGGAAGAATTGTATAGAATCAAATAGCTGATTTTGGCTCTTGTAGATTTAATCATATTTTACCAACTTTTAAAATTTTTATTTCAGTTGTTGTGTTTGGAACCTAACCCAGAGTTTCAAGCTTGCCAAGCTGCTGATGTTCCATTGATAAATTCCCCTGCTCTATTTCTTGTCAGTTTTTAACCTTGTATCTCTTCTGTCTCTGCTGTTGCTCTTAAACTTTTGATTGTAAAACATCAGATTAGGACCAGGTGTGTGGCACACACCTTTCTTTAATCTCAGGGAGTTTGAGGCCAGCCTGGTCTATAGAGTGAGTTCCAGGACATCCAAGGCTACACAGAGAAACCCCATCTCAAATAACAAAATAAGATTAGTAAAGCCGGTATGTTTGTGGCCTATTTCTAAGAATAGTTAGTAAAGCAAGAAGAGAATAGAGAAAGCCTGTGCCTGTGTGTTATCTTAAAGTCAGAGCCATACAATGAGAAACTATGAGAGTAAATAAACTGTCCTAAGGCCTGAGTACTTCGATGACTTTTCTTGCCCAGAACTCACATAAAGTTACAGGAGGAGCTAGGCTTGGAGCCCCATGCCTGTGGTCCTAACACTGGTGAGACTGAAGCTGATGGGACACATCCTCAGCTGTCACCTCAGTATGGGGACACAACTATTCTCTCAGATCTGTGGCACACTCCAGTACGGTGGCTGTGGTAGTGGCAGTGGCGTTTGGGGGAAGAGCTGATACTGTCTTACTGCTTACGTTTTGTGGAAATTTTACCTTGTAATTTTTTGCCTTTTTCCAACTTTCATGAACATGTGTGAATAAAATCATATACTATGTATTGTTTGTATCTAATTTTTCAATCAACATTAAACTGTATTCCTAATATAAAGGTGGTAATATAGAAACTTTAACTGAAGTAGGAAAAGCTGGATATGGTGGCACACACCTTTAATTCCAGTGCTTGGCAGACAGAGACAGATGGATGCAGATCTGAGTTCAAGGCCCATCCAGTCTACGTAGTGAGTTCCAGGATAACCAGAACTACAGACTGAGACCCAGTATCAAAACAAAACTAAACGAAACAAAAAATGCCAATAATAATAATAATAATAATAGACCTGCCTCAAAAACCCAATAACAATTAATTAATAAGATATAAAAGTATCATAAATATAAGTAACTGATAAATATTTTTTATTTTTAATAAGTACTAGGAAATCCATTTTTTTTCTATAATTCTCAAAATACTACCTCATAATCTTTTTCTTTTAAAAGTTTTAGAGGGGCACTTAAAAGGTTTAGCAGGCAGTGGTGGTGCACAGCACTTGGGAGGCAGATGCGGGTGGATTCCTGTGTTCGAGGCCAGCCTGGTCTACAGAGTGTGTTCCAGGACAGCCAGGGCTACACAGAGAAACCCTGTCTCGAAAAACCAAAAAAAAAAAAAAAAGTTTTAATTTTTTTCCCCCTTTTAAAATATTTAAAGAAATTGCATGTAATATATTTTGATCATATTCTTTCCTCTCCCCTAATTCCTCCCAGATCCCACCCCCCAACTTCATGTTCTTTCTGTCTCTTTAACAAAACAAATTGTAGAAAACGTCTTTTATTTTGCAGTATACCTAATGTTTTCAATGAGCTATTCCGTAAGGAGTTAGCTAATGTTGTCCTCTGAAATAGCAAGTATGACTCTTCTTGTATAAAGCAAAGTATGTCTTCTTGTGTTTATAAAATATCATTTAGACTTTATTCTATAACTGTAAAACAGCTCAATCTCTAAGCCTATACTTTGTAAAAAATTAGAAAAAAGATTTAAAATCTTTTTCTTTTTTTTTTCTTTTTCTTTCTTTTTGTTGATAGGAGGAATAAACATGGTGTGTCTCGAAAGAAGATTGCCCAGATGTTGGATCGTTATGAATTTCAAATGTCCATCTCCATTGTGCTGAATTCAGTGGAACCAACACAGAAAAGCGTACAAAGACCCCTTCCTCTCGAGGGGGGACAGAGGTGGGGAGGCTCTCTAGGATCACATGGTCAAGTGTCTATCGCAGATGACTATTAAGTTGGCTGTTTTGGCTGACATATTGATTACAATTGAGAACAAAGTAGTGAGCCTGTCTTGACTTTTGAATAGCTTCAAATAAAAACCACTTTGTTGCCTCACAAGGGTGTTACCTACAAGTTGTTTAGAGCCTAAAGTACAAATAAAAATTGCATAAAATTGTATTTTAAATGTTTTTATAATCTTTTGTGATAATATTTCGGGTTATTGTGACTGGTAAAATGAAAAAAGAATTAAGATTTTTTTTTCTAAAACTATTTTAAACTACTTTATCTATTTTTCAATACAGTTGAACTGCTTTTTTAATAGTTCATACTTTAAATTTTTATAAAGCCCAGCATTTTCGATTCATTATCCTAAATATACAGAAATACCAGCTTTTTATTGCATACTTTAATTTGGCATACCAGGAAATTATGTTTCAGCTAATTCATAATGTGACAAAATTAGCTCTAAGCCATAATTCGCATTTCAACTTAGTTCACACAGCATTTCCCAGCCAGTGTTAGACACTAGGTACACTAATCATCTCGTGGATCATTTATTCACATACGATGGCCATCGCCATTGTGATGAATTCATGGGACCAACACAGAAAAGCGTATAAAGACTCCTCCCTTTTCAGGGGAACACCTGAGGGGAGGCTCTCTATTCTCTAGCTTCCTGTAATCCAGTGACAATCTATATCATTTTTAGACAATTCCCTACTCCTTTCTGATTGGGTTTGTAGAAGGGCAGCAGAGACAAGGCAGGTCATATATTTTTAGAAACCTGGCAGGCAGTTCTGATAATGGTTCAGTTTTTTTGTTGTTCAATTTGTTGTAATATAATTTTGATACAAAAAGATTTTGGACAGTTCCTTAGTGCTGGCAAAGAACACCTGTCCTGTGAAGTGTGTCTTCTCCTGGTTCTGATGTTTACTGTGAAGCCAGCCCCGTCTCCTTCACTGAATAGCTTCCTTCCTCAGATTCCAGTCTTTTAGAGTAGCACTGGGAAGAAACTCCACCCCCTCGTACTAGAATACCTTTGTTTCCACTGTGGTATAGAAAACCTTTAATCTCTGGTTTATGTTCTTAAGAAAAAGCCTAGTTAATTGCAATGTAATTCCAACAGTTAGTTTATCATGATCCTGTGTATGCTTTGCATATTAATATTTTATGACTTTCAAACTTTTTCCTAAGTAGCCTGTCTTAAATCATGTAGTCTCTGTGTTATTTTAAAACATTTTGCTGAGTTTCTTTTCAAGTCCTGAGGCTGAAAACTAGATGCAGTATTGCAGGCTGGGTCTTGTCCTTACTCTCCTGTTAGACTCTGACTGCTATTTACCTAAATGCTTTGTGCTGTTTCTATGTGAGTAGATCCCAACTTGTATCATCTTAACTTGTTTATTAGCACATGTGTGTTTGTATGTATTTTATCATCTTAGATAAACACATAGTAAAAATATGCTAACATATCTATGTGTAGGTAGGTGTAGGTATGTATGTGTATATACGTTATACATATCTCTTTAACATAAGATTGCTTTTAAATTTAGATTTGTGTTTTCCAGTATATTATTTAGATTTTCACAGTTTGAAAATCATGCTAAAAATTTAAGCTTAACTGTTAGATATGCTGTGTCTTTAAGAAACTTTATTCAGGACTGGAGACATGGCGCAGTGGTTAAGAGTAAGTGCTCTTTCCAGAGTACCCAAGTTTGATTCCCAGCACCCATATGAGGTGGCTCATGACCCCTTGTAACTCCAGTGCTGTGGAATCCAATACCTCTAGCCTCTTATGCACCTGTACGCATAGACTTGCACACGTGTTAAGAAGCTTCATTTCAGAGTCATAGTGCTATTAATCTAGTGTTGTTTTTGTTGTTGTTGTTTTGTTTTGTTTTGGAATGGTTTGTTTTCTCTGTGTAGCCCTGGCTGTCCTGAACTCACCAGGCTACTCTCAAGCTCAGAGACCTGCCTGTCTCTGTCTTCTAAGTGCTGGGACTAGAGGTGTGCAACCACCATGCCCGGCTTAATCTAGTGGGTTGTTTTTTTTTTTTAAATAATAAAAAAATAATAAACTCTTAGCCAATTTTTTTTGACAGAATAGAAGCTTGCCTTTATAAGATATAGATTATGAATACATAACTTTCTAGATTACTTTTGACAGGTTTATTTCCTTGTATTTCTGAATAATATCATTCAATTCAACTAATCATAAGACATTGGATGCTAAAAAGCCAATACAAAATGTACCTGTTGGTTTCTGGCATCTTTCCTTTTCTTTTTCTTTGAATGTAATTTGAGTGCTACTAGTGCCACACCTTGCTGACTAGCCATCCGTTGTATTTAAGATAGGTCTCACGGCTTCTATTCTAATTCAGGAAGGTCGGGTTAGAATTATTTGGGGTTTTCTTTGGTTTTAGCCTTTGAGTAAAATTATTTACCTATTTGATAAACACATTCATAGTAATCTTTGTTATATATATAGTCTTAATTACTAAAGCACTCAATATAAGTGAACTTTAGTATTGCTTTTCAAGTAGGTAGTTTTATTTCCATTAACCCCCACTAAAGTAAAGATTGCTTTACATAGTTTTATCTGTTTAAAAGTAAAATTATGAAATAAAATCTTTGGGTTTGTTGAAGTGACAGTTGATTTAAGTACTTGAAGCTTGCTTATTTCTTATCTAATGTAGATTATTGAACTTTCTAGTTTTATATATTGATAAATTTCAAAAGGATTCATAATCTCTTTTCTTTTTCTTTTTTTTCGTTTTGTTTTGTTTTGTTTTGTTTTGTTTTGTTTTGTTTTTCGAGACAGGGTTTCTCTGTATAGCCCTGGCTGTCCTGGAACTCACTTTGTAGACCAGGCTGGCCTCGAACTCAGAAATCCGCCTGCCTCTGCCTCCCAAGTGTTGGGATTAAAGGCGTGCGCCACCACGCCCGGCCATAATCTCAATATACCAAAATTAAGAAATTATTCTGTCTAAATTTTCTTCAGTGTTCACATTTTATTTAAATTTTTATTACAAACTTGTCAGAAACCAATTTTCTGAGTAATGATAAATGAAATGAGTAGTGTGTTAAATCAAGAATAAGACATTTGAAATGTTGGAGAAATACAACTCATTGTTAATGTAGTTAGTGGTGTCTTGAACAAATGTGTTTACTTCTTCGTCCACTGTTGTGCAAGTGTATGCTGACGTGGATCCTTTAACTGAGAAGAGCTAGCATTGCACTCCATATACCGTGATGTGTTGCACTAGAGTTGTGGAAGACTTAGTTTCATTTTGATAGTATCGTTACTCAGAAGAGATAATTTAGTGGTGGTACAAAGGGTAGATTAAATTTGTAATTTTAATGTTTTATGGATTGAACTATTTGTGAATATTTTCCCACTTAAATTATCAGCTATATTTTTGTAAGTTTACTGGGAAAGAAAAATTGTATTGGGGATTGACAAATACCCTGTTGGAGATACAAATACCCTGCTGTTGTTACAGAATAATATTGACATCTTAGGCATGGTGATATATGCCTTTAATGCCAGCACCAACAAGGAGAGGCAGGCAGATATCTTTGAGTCCAAGGCTAGATTGGCCAACATGCCAAATACCAGTGAAACCATGTCTCAAAAAAAAGTTATTGGCATAAAATTTTTTGTTTTTAAATTAAGGTACTATTAAAATGCCAGATTTTTTTTGTTAGACTGTCCTCAGAGTAACAAGGAGTTATGTTTGTTGAAATAGATTGTAGAAGAGCCACTACTGATTATCTGCTTCAATTTTGTTCTTTTTTAAAAATTTTTTTTATAAAGCAATATTTAGGTTGATTTCAATTTAGTTGATTCAAATTGTCATGGTTTTGTTTTATGCCTATGTGGTTCGTGTGTGTGTGTGTATGTGTGTGTATGTGTGTGTGTCCACCATGCATGCAGTAACCTAGGATGTCAGAAGCAGGCGTTGGATTCCCCTGGAGCCAGAGTTACAGATGGTTATAGGCTGCCAGGTGGGTGCTGGGATCTGAACCTCATCCTCTTCACCACTGAGTTATTTCTCTGCCTTTCAAATTGTCAACTGGTTTAAGCCTAAAGAATTCTCACCCTTTTGTGCTTTGTAAATTTCAGAGGAAACATTGAATGGTATATTAGTATTGACTTAGTGCAGTTAAACTTTAAAAACTTGTGGAAGAATGATTATTGTTCTCAGTGTCTAGATTATAATGAATAGAATATGTGTATAAATAATGATGTAGAACAACCTTTTTATGTAAATTCTTAACACATTATCACTTTCAGGTTTTGTACAGGAATAAGAGGGTGTTATGCCACAAATAACTCCTAGTGTTTTGCATATTTTTAATTATGCCAGCATGTGTTTGCATGCATGCATGTATGTGTGTGCCTGTGCGGTCACTGTCATTCATGTGGAGGTGAGAACAGCTTGGGAGAATTGGTTCTCCTGTCATGTGAGTGAGGGTCTGGGATCAAACTCAGGTAGTTAGATTTGGTGGCAAATGCTTTTATCCACTGAGCTATTTTTATGCCCACAAGATAATTCTTGGGGAAAAGATCATCAACAACAAAAAGAATGATTATCTTTAAAAAAAAAAAAAAAGAGCCTGGCTTTATATAACCCACAGTTGGCGTCAGACTCACTGCATGGCTGAGGAGTCCTGATCCTCCCTGCTGCCATCTCCCAAGTGCTGAGATTATAGGAGGCATGCACCACCATTCTCTCTTGAATTGGGAAATTTTAATTGCTCTTTTTTAGATATTTAATAGAAGTCTTAGTCATTTGTATTAGTCATATCTATTTTTTTTCAAAGATTGTTTATTAGTAACCCTGTCACATTTCAGGTATTGTATTGCAATGATTATGTATATATTATATATACACCTCTTAGCATGTGGTTTGTTAACTTCAATAAGCTGTGTTACAAAGTATTTTTTGTAGCTGGGACCCAGTGATGGTGTGAGCACTAATCTTAGAACTAGACAAAACCACATTACCCAGCATTACCCCTGTGTGGTGGGAACTGAAGACTTTGGGGACTTTGTGTTGAAGGGGATAGTCTAGCACCTTTTTGTTTTTTGTTTTTGAGGCAGGGTTTCTCTGTGTGACCCTGGCTGTCCTGGAACTCACTCTGTAGACCAGACTGGCCTCAAACTCATAGAAATCCACCTGCATCTGCTTCCTAGTTGCTGGGATTAAAGGCCTCATCTCGCTCTTAGTAATTCTTTTCTTGTTTACTGTTTACAAAGTTTGAACACCTTGTAAACTCATGGGCAGACTGAGAAGGAGGCTCCTGAGTTGTTTGCCTCTTAACTGTATTTGTGTTAAACTTTCTTTCCATTCAGTGGAGTGCATTAAAAGATTGGGGTTGGGCGTTGCTTCTTGTGTTGTAGTCTCAGTTGTCTTTTCATATGAGAAATCTGAACATTTAACTCTTAGGTTTAATGAATTCATCCAAAGCTGTGGTTGTTAAAATTACTACTTTAAGTTGGAGTTCTGAACTCTGGTTTGGTTTGTTTCCATATATATCAAAATGAAAGAACATTTGTTTAGGAAGGGTTTGTAGGTTTTTTTCTTAATACTTTAGAAGTCATGTTTCTTTTCTTTCATACTCTTTTTCTGTATGTGCTTTCCTTCCGCTTCCTGCTTAGCAGTCCTCCTGTGGCCACGTGGCATTCTTAGTGAGGATGGTAGGTAAGTGCCTAGCAGAACTCTAACTTCTTTGTCCTTCCTGTGGTCCACTGATCCCAGTGTCCGCGTGAGCTTCACCCGTGGCCGCAGGTCAGCACTTACTCTCTTGACCCTGTGGGTTAGTACAATTTTGATACAAAAGGCTTATTTGAAAGGTTTATTTTAAAAATCTATCATTGTGATACTCATTGGTTGAGATTCTCCTAAATGTGGTGTAATTTGATGAATAGATTTTAGGAGGAAGTGTTTCAGCAACCGAATCATGGTGATGGGAGGATTCAGTTGACGGGTTATAGCTGAAGACTAATGGTACATATTTCACTGTTAGAGTTAAGCCTCCTCCAGTGCTGTGGCAGCAGACCTCAGCTCACTGACACTTGTGTAAATGACTACTGTCAGGTTAATGCCTGCGGTTGTTGAGCCATAGTCCTAATACATTTAAGTTGAATAATTTGTCCTATATATATTTCTCTAGTAAGGGATGGAAAAATTTTTAATCTAGGGAGCACTGTATCTTTATGTTTACCCACACGGTCCTCTTTTTAATTTAGATTAAGTCTTTAGTACTTACTCAGTTTTTGAAAAGTCAATACTGAAAGTAGAAAAATTGATAGCCATTTAATGTTTAAATGTTTTACGCAAATTATACATTGATATAAAAATGTTAATATTTGCTGTTGTGTTTTTAATGCTTAGCATTTATTTTTAAAATTTCTCATTTTAATTCACATTTGAAATGTGTATTATTCAATAAATGGATTATTAAATTGTACAAGTTGAGTTTTTTAGTCATGCTTAATTTTCAGATAGCATTCCCTAAAATAGGTAAACATGGTCTTATTTTTCTATTTTGCCTGCTTATTATCTTAGCTGTATTAGCTGGAAGTGTTGTGGAAATTGCATGTTTTCCTTTTTTTGATGCTTTAAATTAATTTTCAACAATTAAAAAAATAGAGGAAGCAATTTCTTAAGTTTGTTTTATAAATAACATGAAATTAAGTTTTATAAGGAAAATGTTTATATGCTGGAGATTTGAGTATTTGACTTTGTTTTTACTAAAATAAATTAATGAACTGGGCTTGGCTTTTGTTTCTTAATTCCTAAAAGTAGTTTGTGGTAGCTTTGTGTCATTTATTGATGACAACTGAGGTTTTGCTTTCAGTAGGAAAGGGTAAATGAAAGAAGAGATAGATGGCATTGGTTTCGCGATGGGATTATGTATGGTAACTGTGAACTTAGGAACTGGAAAGCAGTATTCTTGGAATAATATATATATATATTCTTGGAAAATAATGAAACAACACTGGCTACAGATCCAATTTGTAGTGTTTTATTTATATTTCTGTCAAATACAAGCATAGAAAATGATCTGATATTTTTAAATAATTAAAAATAGTGAGAAATGATATCCTTAAAATTCTAAGGAACAGTAGTTGTTGAAATGGTATTTCCCTACCTCCTTAGCATTTGCTGTTTAAAAACCAGTAGAGGCAGAGTGAAATAATAAGAAAGATTGTCATATGTCTTCAGAATTTCAATGCCATGGAAGCTTAGATCTTGTTTCTTTCATGTTCGTGATATATATATGTAATTTTTTTAAAACAGAATTCAGTGAACATGATTAGGTATGACACCTGGGCCCCAGACTTCTCCCTGGAACAATCAGTAAGAAAACATTGATCAAAACAGAGCATCTTTACAGGGAGTTTGTTCTGTAATCAGTCACATTTATAACTTTATGGCATATCTGGTGTTATACCAGAACCCCTTTCTCCAGATTGTCGTTACCAGGAGGCTTTAGAGATGATCATAAACTATGATCAAGTCTGTTCATGCTTTTGATTATGTCTATTAGGTCATTTATAGAATCAGCATTTTCCTAGACAAATCTGAAAAAAAAGAAAATCCAGATAGTTGTTATCCTAATCTTAAATGATCCACCAAAATGTTCATGAGCGTTTTCAAAAGCTCTCTAAAGGACTGGGAGTGTGATCCTCGGTATTAATTTCAAAACAGAAATTCTCTCCACTGCTGGGAGCCTAGCCCCTTACCTGGGTCCTCTCTGAAGCAGCCAAGGGGGAAGAGCATTGGTGGGGGCAAGGCTTGATCTTGTGAGACATTAAGGTTGCTTTCTAAAATGCTTACCTGTCTTTACTCAAGTTACTCTGAAGCCAGAAGCTTCCGGCCTCTGAATGAACTAACACCTGTTGATTAACAGAGGAGGTGGGTTGTTAAGTAAAGGATTGATTGCTAGGGCATCTTTCTCTCTGCTCAGAAACCTCGCCTCTTGCTTGCCAGGCAGGAGGGAGGTTTAGAGAAATAAACTTGTCTTGAACCAGAGTGCAGCTCACAGAAGGGAAATTTTTTACACAAGCAAATATGCATAAACACATAGACATTCCTGCACACACACTCATATACCTTCCTACACTCTTGTGGCTCACGGCTACTTATCTCATATTTACACACACACACACACACACACACGCATGCATGCAAATGGGGCAAAAGCACCAGTGCACAAAAAACTCAGTCGTTCTGGATGAAAAATAAGCTTTCAACCTTTATTGCATAGAGAAAAAAAAAAGCTATCTGTTTATTGCTAAGTGAATTAAACCCAAATCTGTAAGAAAAGAAGCTTTTCCCTCTTTAGTAAGACTAAGCTTACCTTGCTGCTAAGAAAACTGTTCCTCCCGTGGTAAAGAGAAGCCTGCCTAATCTTTCTGCTCTCTGCATTCTTCCTTTGGTCTCTTTCTTTCTGCATTCTGTGAACTGCTCTCATGGTTGTGAGCCACCATGTGGTTGCTGGGATTTGAACTCTGCACCTTTGGAAGAACAGGCAGGTGCTCTTAACCCGCTGAGCCATCTCACCAGCCCCCCCCCCATCAATATTTTATTTTCTGTCCTTGAACCTACAATACATCATTCCTTCCCTTTTCTGACCTTTGGTTAATTGTTTTACAGCTCTAAAGAATGTATTCAAAGTTGTAAGTGCCTGCTTTCTATCTCAGAAGCAATTAACTCACGGTACCTGAAGACTGGCAGAGATTTTTGGTTTTTCATTTTTTCTATCACAGAGCTCTAGTTGCAGCCCTAATTATAAAGTGCTTAATAGTTACTAGTATAATTTTAAGAATCCTTATAGAATCATCATTAAGAATTAAATAGTTTATATCTGTATATCATCACTATAAGTTAGTATATCTTGCCAGGAGGTGGTGGTGCACGCCTTTAATCCCAGGATTTAGGAGGCAGAGGCAGAGAAAGGCAGGCGGATTTCTGAGTTCGAGGCCAGCCTGGTCTACAGAGTGAGTTCCAGGACAGCTAGGGCTATACAGAGGGAAAAGAAAAACAAAAAACAGTACATCTTTGCAGAAAGTCTGCCCAGTAGGTTAGGCTGGATGCCCAGGAGTTATTATTTTAATTTTATAAGGACAAGAAAGGTATATCAGCTACAGGAATCGAATCCTGAGATTTGTCCCGCAGGCCTTGCCTCCAAAGGTTCATTCATTGTAGTTCCATAGTGCAACATCTCTGGAAGATCACCCGCTAGCCTCTCCTACGTGGAGACTCTTCCTGACACACCTCACCCTCCACTTCACCCCACACCTCACCCTCCACTTCCCACCCTCTACCTCCCCATTACTTTCCAAGAACATGAAATTTGAGCATAAATTTATATGACAGTGAAGATCCATATTTGCAGTGCATGACTACATAATTGTCTTTAAAATACATATAATCAGTTTATTATTTAACTGATTCAAGCTGGTGAATGCCAACGTTATTGTCTTAGGAAACTTTTCATAATGTTCATGGGTTGCGATTTTTAGTAAGGAAAGGATAATTTATTATTAAAAGTCATGCAGTCTGAGTCCACATTTATCCTGTCTACACTCCTTTTCATTAGAGGCTGTGATGGTTTGTATATGCTTGGCTCGGAGTGGCACTATTAGGAGATGTGGCCTTGTTGGAATAGGTGTGTCCCTGTGGGCATGGGCTTTAAGACCCTTGTCCTAGCTGCCTGGAAGCCAGTCTTTTAGAGGCCTACAGAAGAAGATGTGGAATTCTCAGCTCCTCCAGTGCCATGCCTGCCTGGATGCTGCCATGCTCCTGCCTTGAAGACACTGGAGTGAATCTCTGAACCTGTAAGCCAGCCCCAATTAAATATTGTCCTTGTAAGAGTTGCCTGGTCATGATGTCTGTTCACAGACAGAGAGGCCAGCTCTTCCCATTATTAAGACTATCCTGCGGGCTCTATCTCTCACCTTGTCTAGAATCGCAGTTTATCACCAGGGCTTACTTCTTTTTCTGACTCAACTTCATCCTGGTTCCTGGGATTTTTGCTTCAGCATTTAAACATATTCAAGCTTCTGTTAAATCTTTTGTTGGCAAAATTCACCTCATAAACAATCTGTACTTAATGTTTTACTTCCTCATTTGTAATTGATTATATTCAACCCATTGCCGCTCTCATTTTACTTAATTAACATAGAAGTCTCAAGAATGTTCATTGCCTATCTTTGGCTATTTTGTAGCATTTAAGTTTTCAACCTTTTTATTAAGATATTTAGCATCATCCAAAAGTAGTGGCACACGCCTTTAATCTCAGCACTCAGGAGGCAGAGGCAGGCAGGTCTGTCTTAGTTTGAGGCCACAATAATCTACAGATCAAGTTCCAGGACAGCCAGGTCCACACAGAGAAACCCCGTCTTAAACAAACATACAGAAAACAATATATTTAGCCTTAGCTGGGCTGACTCAACAGGTAAAGCACTTTCTCCCCAAGCCTGAGGTTCAATTTCCAGGACCTATAGAAAGAAAACTATGTCTGCTAAGTTGTTCTTTCGTGTCCATATATGTGCTGTAGCACACTCACACCACCTCCATTATGACAAATATAAGCAGCAGTTAAAAGTCCTTGGAACTCATCCAGAAGAGCAGGACTTGGTTCCCAGCACCCACATCAGGTGCCTTATAACCACTTCTTTCTCCAGCTACAGGGAACTGCACTTCCTCTTCTGGTCTTCACGAGTACACAGAGTCACACATACATGGAAACTAATATGTTTTGCATATACGATATGCTTTGACATTGTGGTTTGTGTTCAGATCTCTGGCTGTGTTTCTTGAAAGTCGTCTTTGCCACCTTCTATTCCCCTTACTCTTTAATTTTCAAATTCCTTACATTTCAGTTCTAGACAGTTTTCTATTCTTGTCTGTTCCAGTGACCTCATTATTTATCATGTGGATGTAGTAGTCATGTTTCTGTCCCTTCCTCCCCACTTTTGCTACCCCATAATTTTTATCTTTAGAGCAACTAGTTTAGTCTAAATTAAGACCTTGAATTTGTGACTCAATAGTAATACATATGTATATTCATACATATTAATTAGAATTCTCCTTTAATTCTTCATAATATGTTTCTTTGACTTTTTCTTCTGGACCTCATTTTATACCAGCCCATATTTACAATATTGCTCTCCATCTTTACTGTAGTTGCCATTCCCTGACCCAACCCAGAGTAAAATGCTCCACCTTTTTCCTCTTTGCACTGTCCTGTTGTCTGAATACTATTAGATTATTTAGTTTGTCGCTATGCATCCGAGGCTAGCCTAGAACTTACTATATAAAAGAGACTGGTCTAGAACTCAGAGACCTGCCTGTTTCTGCCTCTGAAGTGGTAGGGCTCAAGACAAATCCCATCTACCATGCCCTGCTAGAATTCATTTGGTTCATAGCTGCATCCACAAAAATCTAAACCAGTGTTTATCATACTGCAGGAGTGCATAGTATTGACCCCAAATATATTTCCTTACACCTGTGTTTCTCTTTTGGCCTATAGTTTGTACTGAAGTATCAGACTTCCTTTTTCAATACTGAAAGGTTCCTATAAACCTGTGGTCTCTCAAAATCTGGGTCTCCAGAATGTTCCGGAATGTATAGACTTACATTCCCACTGGGTTTTGCAAATAGAAAACTTGAAATCTGATTCTTTTCATTTTGTTTTGTTGTTGTTGTTGGGGGTGATGGTGTTTGTTTCTTTGGTGGTGGTGGTGGTTGTTGAGTTCAGGGATTCCAACACACGGGTCTAGAGAGCCTCCTGTGAACTTGTGTCTCCAACAAAAGGCAGATCCAGAACAGTGGTTTTCAACCCTTTTGGGTGGTCAAACAGCTCTTTGATAGGGGTCACCTAAGACCATTTTTACATGGTTATATTACTATTTACATTATTATTCATAACTATAGCAAAATTACAGCTATGAAGTAGCAATGAAAGTAATAATAATTTTTTGGTTGAGGGTCATCCAAATTTGAAGAACTAAAGTGTCACAGCATAAGGAAGGTTGAGAACCATTGATCCAGAAGATCTCAATAGGGCCACTGTTACCACAAGAGCAAAGGAGTCAATCAGATCCTTATTATAAGTTAGGCCACTCCTTAGTGTAGAGGAGGTTATGTTATTGCCCTGAGCCTAAAAGGCAAAATTGTCACTCATATTAAGCCAAATAGAGTATGGAAACTAGAAAGATTTTTCTTCCTTTTAAACAGTTACTAAAGTCGTCTAGACTAGCTTCAAACTTGAAGCTTCAGTCTCAAATCATAGGATTCTAGGTCTTATTCATCATGTCTTGCTCAAAGAGAATTATTTGTGAGATTTAAAAATCTAAGGGCTTGGGCTGGAGAGATGGCTCAGTGGTTAAGAGCACTGACTGCTCTTCCAGAGGTCCTGAGTTCAATTCCCAGCAATGACATGGTGGCTCACAATCATCTGTAATGGGATCTGATGCCCTCTTCTGGTGTGTCTGAAGACAGCTACAGTGTACTCATAAACATTAAATAAATAAATCTTTTTAAAAAAAAATCTAAGGGCTTGCCGGGCATGGTGGCACACGCCTTTAATCCCAGCACTTGGGAGGCAGAGGCAGGCAGATTTCTGAGTTCGAGGCCAGCCTGG
>NC_034612.1:40767439-40782480 GCF_900095145.1 Mus pahari | reverse complement strand
AGAGAGAGAGAGAGAGAGAGAACAGAGAGGAGAGAGAGGGGGGGAGAGGGAGAGGGGAGAGAGGTGGAGGAAGGAAGACTGCAAATTCAAGGTCAGTCTTAGCCACACAGCCTAGACTACAGAGCCTCTGTCTGAAAACCATCACTGCCAATAAAAACAATACTGGCATTGGCCTTGCCAGATTGCAGGATTTAATTGCGTGGCCTCCTACATTCTGATTTCTTACTTTTGGAAGGGGAATGTCTCTCTTGTTTGTCTCACCATTTGAATCTTGGAAGAGATGACTTTTCTGGTTTCACAGGCTCATAGCTGAGGAAAATTTTGCATTAAAATGAGTCCAGCCATACCTGATTTTAATGGCACTTAGATGAGATTTTGGGTGTAAGAGTTAATAAAATGAGTTAAAATTTGAGGGCTACTGCAGATAGAGTCCTATGCCAACATTGTGCACTAGAGTATGTCCAAATCCCATTTGTATGTGGAGGTTGTAATCCCTGTACTTAGAATATGTCTGCAGGTGGAAGGCCTTTGGTGAGGTAATAACTCAGAGGTTCTCACTGGCCTGGAACTCTCCAGTCAGGCTAGGCTAGGCTGGCTGACCAGGAACCTGAATCCCTCTCTGCAGCACTGCCATTGCAAGCGTACACCCCTACTCTTTTTATTATTATTATTATTTAGTTTTTCCCCTGTGCCTTCCGGATATTGAACTCAAGTGACTTTGTATTTGTGAAGCGTCCGAGTCACCTTGCTAGCCCTAACGTTTTTAAGTTTTGAGGTACCGCCTACAGCCTTTGTAGACTTGTATGAAACTACTGAACACAGTGAGCACAGTGTCCGAGTGGTGGGAACAGAACAGTAGGTTGATTTAACCTAGCAGTGGTCCTGAGTGTTCTATAAGAAGGAAAGTCTCACTTCCATTAAGTATTAAACATGATGGCCAGCAAGATGACCTGTGGGTGATGACACCTGCTGCCCATCTGAAACCCTGAGGATGATCCCCTCGGGTCCACACAGCGAGACCAAGTTGTCCTTTGACCTCCACTGTTGCACAGTGGCATGACCCCCACACAGATGCACATGCATGCACACATGCACAGGAGTGTACAAAGTAAATAATTGTTAAAATTGTTGAACCATGTCTCCAGCCCCTAAAAATAAAAGTTCTTGAAGAAAATTACAAAGTGGAACTCCAGTGCGAGTTTTAAGAACTAGACTTTCTGCCAGGTGTGGTGGCGCACGCCTTTAATCCCAGCACTTGGGAGGCAGAGGCAGGTGGATTTCTGAGTTCGAGGCCAGCCTGGTCTACAAAGTGAGTTCCAGGACAGCCAGGGCTACACAGAGAAACCCTGTCTCGAAAAAAAAAAAAAAAAGAAAAGAAAAGAAAAGAAAAGAAAGGAAAAGAAAAGTGCAGTCACAGCAGCAAATGCTGATACAGAAGCTGTGGCGAATCATCCGGAAAACCTAGCTAAGGTAATCTGTGAAGGTGGCCAGCTGAAGTTGGCTATTGGAAGAAGATGCCATGTAGTGCTTTCCTTGCTATTGAAGACCTAGTTAAAGTAATTGAGGAAAGTGGGCACACTAACTACCCTTCACTGTAAATTAAGGTGTTTCTTATTGCAAGAGAATGCCATATGAGACTTTCATAGCTATTGAGAAACCTTGGCTTCAGGAGCTAAAAAAAAAGTCTCAGGATTTCTGGCATCTGATGACTTTTAGGTTGAATCAAGTGCTTGCTTACTAAATTTCGAGGGCCATCAGTCATTTGGAAGCTACCCTGTCTATGCTGAACAAACGGATCAACAAAGCCTTTATTACAGCACATCTGGGAATAGTGCAGTATTGAGACCTAATGAGAAAAAGCATTCTGTGGCTATACATCTGGTCAGACATTCAAGAATGCGATGGAAACATGCAATGACACTAGTTGTCCTCATGCCTGATCACACAATCCATTCTATAGCACACGAATCAAGGGGTAACTCCACCTTTTTAAAGTCTAACTGAAAGGAACACTTCATAAAGCTCTAACCGAAGTGGTGAGTCCTTTGGTGAATCTATCAAAGTAAAACCAAAATGCTGGAGAGGAATCCCCATTATAAGATAGAACCAAGAACGCTTGTGAGTCACAAGAGAACAATTNTCAGAAGCAGATTTCTGTCTTCCAGGATGACTCTGAGTGGTTAGACTTCAGGGGATAAACTAACTGTAGATATATTAGACATAGCAAGAGAACCAGAGTTATAAGCAAAGTTGAAGATAATACTGACTACAGTCTCACTGTAAAATGTCATAGTTGTGGGGGTTGCTTCCTACACATGATCAAAAGTTCCTTGGAGGTCTACTTCTCAAGAAGTGTGAACAATAGTTAAATGAAAGCAAAGAATTTAGAATATTGTATCGATTCAGGTGGTAATTTGAAATATGTGAGCAGAATGCTGTCAGACACCATCTCATATTACAGAAAAACCTTATGAATGGAAGAGTCAGTCAGTGCAGACACTATCATTCTAAGCCATTGCCACAACCAGCTGCGGCCACCGTCCTGATCAGTCGGCAGCTTTCAGTATCAAGGCAGCACGATGAAGAGCAAAATCATAAGTTGTTCCAAGTCTACATGGAAATAATGGGCTTTTTTTTTTTTCTTCAGGCTGGCCTCGAACTCAGAAATCTGCCTGCCTCTGCCTCCCAAGTACTGGGATCAAAGGTGTGCGCCACCACGCCCAGCATTAGTGGGCTTTTTTAAAGCCACAAAATACTTCCAATTTATGTACATTTTTTTTAAAAAAGTATATCAGGCTGGAGAGATGGCTCAGTGACTAATAAATACCACTAACTGCTCTTCCAGCGGTCCTGAGTTCAGGTCCCAGCAACCACATGGTGGCTCACAACCATCTGTAATGGGGTCTGGCGTCCTCGTCTGGTCTATCTGAAGACAGCTGCAGTGTACTCATATAAATAAATCTTCTAAAAAAGAGAAAATTATGTCCTTGAGAAAATTAGATCACATATAGTGGAACCCTGTCACACAAATGAGTTGGTATGCTGTAATTATTATAGACTCTCATGTAGTACGAACGTGTCTTCTGTATGTATGTTTGTGTGATTCGCTGTCTTGGAACCAAGCCTCAAGAGCACTGAGAGGGTTGTCACTGGAAGTGTCCCCAGGGCACCTGAGTGTAGTGACTCTGTGGCTTCAGACTTTTTTGGAGTTACCTTAGGGATAATTCTAAAAGGGCGGTGGGAGTTAGAAATCTCCAGGATGACTTAGAATTTCAAGTAGCACAGTGTGAAGTTAGTCTTGAGCGAGTGACTTAACTTCCTGAGATTCCCTCACAGCTGATGGCACCTTCATCACAAGGTGGCCGGGTGGGGCGGGCGGCGGCAGGGATGTGCTGCGCTTCAGCCTGAATACTTAGCAGTTTTGTCATGACGGTCTGTGATTGTGTCGGTCCTTTTTGATCACTTTTTGACACTTGAGATGCACTTAAGAATAGGCAAAGGAGAGAATAAACTAGTTAGGGACACTGTGAAAGGCCCAGGAGAGTAAAGTTTTATTTTTTCATTAATCAAAATGACTTACTGACAGAAACTAGCCTATAGAATGATTCAATTACTGGTACGTGTACCTTTAAAAAAAGATATTTGTTTTTATTTTATGTATGTGAGTGTTTTGCCTGCCTGTATGTATGTGCATAACTATATGCATGCAGTACCTGTGTAAGCCATAAAAGAGCATCAGATGCTGGGACTGGAGCTCCAGGCCTCTGTGTAACACAGTGTAGGTTCTGGGAACTGAACCAAAGCTGAAGTGAAAGAAGCAGCCCCGGTAGCCGCCGAGCCGTTCCTCCAGCCCCTACCCATGTTATTCAGTAAAACTGCTCTCCTGTTTGAGGTTGGAAAGGTCATATGCCTAGCTGTTTATAATTTAGTATGATTATGAGAACAAATATTACTTAGTATTTTGTTGCTGTTTCTGTGTATTGTGGGTTTGATTTACCGATGAGTAGTGGGGTGATGGGTAATAAGCCTGTTTCCGCCATAGTAGTGATAGCATTTGTTTCATGGAGTAGTCATAAAACAACCCATACAGATCCTTTTTAAAAGAAACAAAACAAGGTTTTGTTTTAAATCAAGCTCTGTGTGGCATGCTTTTTTAAAAAAGAAACTATTAAAAAAAAAAAGAATGTAAATCTTAATGAAAATAGCAAGCCCCCTCTCTTCCTGTCTCTTGTTTTTCATGGAGGACCACCCCTCCTCCTGTAGAGTACATAATGTTCTGTGTGATGTTCGTGTACCCATGTGAAATTGCTAGTTAATTGCAGCCTGGGTTCCTGTGAATGAGTCACTCGAGATAGGAACATCAGATGTAGCTCTGTTTCTATAAACAGCCACGGAAGTGGCAGAGTTGTCATAGACAGTAGACAGGTGAGCAGTCGTGTACAGGACGGGCAAGAGGGACCCATGCGGTTCTAGGACAGAATCCCATCAGCCTGTTGACTTTTAAATTAGCTCTGTTCTGACCTTTTCATAATGTGCCAGTGTCTCACTTCTTAGGATCTCATACTCAGAAAAACATATTCAGAAACAGTTCATAGAAACATGGCTTTATTTGTTCAGGTATGGAATACACATTTGTGACTCTTGTATTAGGGAGATGGAATTAATAGAATCATAAGTTGGTGACCAACTTAAACTGCATAGGGAGACTTTGTCTTAAAAAAATAAAAATCGCTGGTGAGATGGCTCAGCGGGTAAGAGCACCTGACTGATCTTCCAAAGGTGCAGAGTTCAAATCCCAGCAACCACATGGTGGCTCACAACCATCCTTAACAAGATCTGACTCCCTCTTCTGGAGTGTCTGAAGACAACTACAGTGTACTTACATATAATAAATAAATCTTAAAAAAAAAAAAAGAGAGAGAGAGAGACGTTGGGGTACAACAACCAGCTGCATGTCTGCGTCTGGACAAAACAAATCAATTAAATAATATTTAAAAAAAATAAAAATAAAAATCATATTAGTAGGCAAGATACATAGCATTCAGCAGAGAAAGGCAATCAAGAAAGGACAGCTAGATGGCTTTATTAATCATTAAGACTTTACAAGCAAGATGTAGATCAGTTCTTGTAGTATAGAATTGATACAGAACTCTCTAGTGTGTGTGTGTGTGTGTGTGTGTGTGTGTACTGATATGTGTAGCTTTGTGAATTAAATCCAGGTTTAAGCATGCTAATAGCATTCTCTACTACTGAGCTACATACCCAGCACACCAAGAAATGTGTATTCAGTGTTATAAAGTCCTCCATTTTGGGAGCTAGGTAGACTTGCTGAAGACACAGTTCATAATGGTCCCCAGATTCCATTTTTGACTTTGGCTGACTTAGGTTCCCCAGACATGGTGGGCACCTGTTTAAGGTAGCCAAAGTCAAAAAAAGCTTAACACCAAATGCTGTGCTAGGAAATCCTAGGCTGAGAAAATACTGGAAGAGGGCAGGAGAGACAGTCTGGGGCCAGGAACCAAAATGGAACTGAGTAAGATGGGTGGAGAAAAGGAGGACAGCCTTGCTGTGAGTGGGCTGGGCTTTTCCCGGCTTGCTTTATTTGGCTGTACACTGTAGTTTTCTTTTTAAAAGATATTTATTTATTTTATGTATATGAATACACTGTAGCTCTCTTCAGACACACCAGAAGAGGGCATCAGATCCCATTACAGGTGGTTGTGAGCCACCATGTGGATGCTGTGACTTGAACTGGAAGAGCAGTCAGTGCTCTTAACTGCCGAGACATCACTCCACCCCCTACACTATAGTTTTATGATAAGGGGTTAATTACTGTATTTAAAAACTACTTTTAATTATGTGCCTATATGGATGTCTGTGAGGATATGCACTCATGCGTGAAAGTGCCTGCTGGGTTTGGAGATGTTGGAGCTCTTTGGTGCTAGACTGCGAGGTAGTTGTGACCTGACCAATTTTGGTGCTGAGAATTAAACTTGGATCTGCTGGTAGAGCAAAGCTCTTTATTGAACTTTCTCTAGGCCACCTTTTTCCTTTCCTTTCTTTCTTCCTTCATTCCTTCCTTCCTCCCTTCTTCTTTTCCTCCTTTCCCTCTTCCTCCTCCCTCTTCCTCCTTCCCCTCCACCTCTTCCTCTTCTCCCTCCCCCTCTTCCTCCTCCTCCTCCTCCTCCGACACTTTCTTATATAGTCCAGGCTGGTTCCTTAGTCACTATATAGCTGAGAATAACCATGACCTCCTGGTCTGTCTTCCTGCCCCACCCCCCTCTGAGTACTTACATGTATGCACCATGACACCCAGCCTAGGAAGGATAATTTTTTAGATTGGACTAGAAACTCCCTTCACTGTCTTAATTGCCCTTGAAAGACGCGGTCTTGGTAGGAAGTGAGCAGAGGGAAATTTCCTCCATGTATTCTTACTCTAGTTGTGAAAGTTCAGCAGAGGCATAAAGATTGAATCCATAGGCCGGAACCAGGGACGAGCATAGTAAGCATAAACTGAGTTCAGACTGGGGAAATGACCCAGGGCCCACGACAAAGTAGCCTAGGTACTGAAAGTGTGGAACGTATGGAAAAGAAGAAAAGAAGCCTTTGTGTTTTGTTGCTGTTTGTGTTTTGTAATCCAGACTCCCTAGAACTTACTGTATGGTGGCCTTGCACCTGAGATCCTCCTGGCTCTGCCTCCTAACTGCTGAGGTTACAGGCATGTGCCACCCTGCACAACTCGCTGGGGAAGAGTAATGGGGGGAAGCTGAAACTTAAGAGCAGGAAAAAAGTCTTCTTCCTGGTTGGCGCCTGCAGTGAAAAGAGGCAGTAAACGTCTGTTGTGTAAATAAATGTGTAAGGGTGGAATTACATTTTCAGGGTTTAATGGAGCTTCAGGGGGAAATGGCCACAGGAATTAATGACTAAGTCATCTTCAAGTGGGATTTAGCAACTAGACAAGAGTATAGAAAAGGTACAGGCAGTGGCAGCTGAGTGACCAAACTTAGTGGCAGGTCAGTCTGGCCGTGCTACAGTAGTTCTTGAGCACCTACAGTTTCGGCGTTGTTCTGTGTGGTAGAGATCTAGCAGTGGCAAAATAAACAGCCTTTGCCTTTCCCCAGTGGGCATGGAGAAGCAGCCCCTGTGTAGGCAGGGCACATGGCCCACCAAGAAGGAAGGGTGGTGAAGCAACGTGGATCTGAGTACAAAGGCAAGGCTCAAGGGGATGGCCGGCTGCCGACATCTAAACAGAAACCTGAGAGCAAGGTGCAGAGAGCCGGGAAGGACCATTTCAGGCAGAATCCTTCACGCGGGGTCTTGATGAGCTGAGACTGCAGCCAAGGAAAAGCAAAGAAACCAGTTAGCCTGGACTCAAGTCAGTAGGGCAGAGTAAAGAAGCAGGTCCAGAAACAAGAAGTGAGATCATCTGAGATCTCAAAAATTGAAGGACTATGGACTTTACCATGCTTGAGAAGGGATGCCACGGAGTTCTGAGCAAAGAGATAGTGTCAGTAACCAATGTTTTAAGACATAATCCAGCCCAATTGCTATTTTAGGAATGACTTTAGTGACGCAAGAATAGCGGCAGGATTGTATAACCTGCAGTAACCCATATAAGATATCTGTGACTTAAGTCAAGAGGACTAAGGAGATGGTTCAGCAGGTAAGAACCCTCGCTGCACAAATGTGAGGTACTGAGTTTAAATCCCCGGAGCCCATGTAAAAAACCAGATATGGTCGGGTGCACTGGTAACCGTGGTGGCTGTAGGGGTTGGTGATCAAAGAATCACTTGGTCTTGCTGCCTGCTGCAGGCTCGGTGAGAGACCCTGTCTCAAGGTAGAGAGAGAGAGAGAGAATGCAGGACACCAGTGTCCTCCACTGGACTCCTGTACAGCACACACATGTACACAAACGTTTAAAAACAGTTATAGTGAAATTAAGAGTGGATGTGTGGATGTGTGAGAAGTGGTTCACTAGAGGGGACAGATGGTTGAATTAGACAATAATAGGTTGAGAAGGTGAGTGGGGAGTTATTGTGGAATAGGTGTCCAGCAGAAGAGCACATTTGGGAAGGGAAAGATAGTCTGGGACATGGTAAGCTTGAGCTCCATTCTAGACATCCAACCAGATGCTGAATGTGTTCATAATTCAGAGAAGTCTGAGCTGGAAATACAAATGTGGATAAGTGAGGGGAAGACAGGAGCTCATTTGGCACGTAAGGTAGGAGGCTTCCATGAGTCTCAGCCTCTTCTGCTTCAGTTGAACTGACTGAAGAGGCTCTCTTCCCAAAGCTTGGGAGTTCCCCTTACAGGTTCTATTCGTCACCCATTTGAAGAACTGCCAGTCACGCTGTTTGAAAGTCATGCTTTAGAGAAGTGGTCAGAGACTGAACCAAGAACCAGGAAAGAGGAATCACTGAAGAAGTCCCAGAAACTTTTCAGCAGCAGTGAGTCATGTTTACCTGTTTTAAACAGATATTACTCATTCTAGTCAAGAGTAGATTTTGAAAATTTCCCATGGGACTAGCGGTGGAGCTCAGTCAGTAGAGGGCTTGTCTCTTACGTGCAACATCCAAGTTCAATACCAGCTCTCCACAAAACTCAGTGTGCTGCATGACTGTAATCCCAGCACTTGGAATATGAAGGCTGGAGGACCGGAAGTTCACAGTCATCCTTGACCAAGTAGCAATTTTGAGCTTAGTCCGAATTACCTGAAACCTTGTCTTTAAAAAATAAATAAATAAATAAATAAAATCCACCCATATGCTAAAAGTGAAAAAATAAATAAAAAGCAGGTCAATACATTAAACTATACAATAACACTTTATCCAATACACATACAATTACTGTCAAAATCTCTGAAGATTCTTTTAAACAATGCAATCACAACTTCTTTATCTTGTAAACAGTAGCAAAACTCTTCCTGTGTTAACATCTGTAAGGTAACAGTTTATGTCACCCTGTAACAGTAGAAACAGGTGCTTCTGGATATCTTACCAACTGGGAGGTTAAACACATTATATTGTTGTGAGGCTGAGGCACCTATTGGCATTGGTTTGGTAACTGCATAAGAGTAAGGCAGGGAGGGGGTTACTCTAGTGAACAGACATTTCTAGCCATGTTAGTAGTGCAGTTTGCTCTGTCTGCTGGTGTTCTGCTTTGGGGACTCCTGCTTCTCAGAGACAAACAAGGAAGAGGCACATGCCTGGGAACCCGATGTCCTTTCATGCTGGCGCTTTCTAACAGAAGAAAGTAAGAACCACACCCAGAGAATGGTGGTCGTAAATATCTCAAGGTACTGGGGTGAGACATCTGTCAGGGTGGCTTCTGTCACCTGGTGACCCAGATCCTGTGACAGAGAATCACCTCTTAGTCTTCAACTCTCCAACATCTAGGCTAGGAGTAACTAAACGTGGCAGGGCATGGTACACGCCTATCAGCTGGCACACGGGAAGCAGCAGGAGAGGACAAGTTAGGCAGTGAGTTCAAGGCCAGCCTGGCACTTTAGTGAGGTCCTGTCTCAACAAAGCAAATCAAACAAGGAAAGGCGCTGCTCTCTTAGTAACAGAGGGGAGGGTTTGCCTAGATTAGGCCCTCAATAGATTGCGCACTACCAGAAAAAGAAAACAATAACAACAAAACCTAAACATTTCATAGCATGGGAGTCTCTCTAAATTTGTGTGACAGTTGAGTCATTAGTCTTTTTCCAGTCGCTGCCCAGTCATGACTTTTGCATCACGCTACACTGGCTAGGGCAGTGAGAGAATAAAGAAAAGACACACAGACAGGCAGACCGGTGAACAGAAAGCTGGGATCAGCTCATCCAGACTCTTGGCTAGAAAAAGCACAGCACTTAACTCAGTGTGTTTACAGGGTAGTGTGGCGCAGACATTCAGAATTACTGCATATACTTGTGCAAAGATGGAGGCATATTACAGCTGAGCAAGGAGACAGGTTTATCTAATTTGGCAGGGGATGTCTGTAGAGGAGCAGTCTTTAGGCAGTAAACATCCAGGGGAAAAAAGCTATTACAAACTTTTTCTGCACACTGTCAGCAAGCTCATTTGGGCCCCACTGAAGGCTTTGCCATCCTCCAAGCCTCACCCCAAGGGAGTGGCTACGGCGTTCCTTCTTGGGTTGTGGCTTCGGGATCTTTGACAGATCTGGTTCATGTCAACACACACATTGGCTTAGGGCTTCAGTCAGGGCTTTCTCCGCTTCCTACAGGATGGAGAGAAAACACCTTGTTTTCTCCTCCCTCCTTTTTTAAATAGATACTGATACTAAACATCATTATTGATTTCTCTTTGGTAGTATGTGACAGGCTACAGAACTGGACTGTTAGCTAAATGTATAGGGAGGGCATCTCTTTCAGCTGTCAAGGAAGTCCTCAAAGGTAAATCCACTTACTCCTGAAGACAATGGAAGGGTGAGGGCTAGGTGCCTCCAGGTCTTGAGTCATTCTTTCCCGTCCTTGAATCTTGCCTCTGAGTGGCAGGTGAAGTAATGGTAGGTTTAATGCTTCATCGGTGTCAACCTGTCTGTGAAGAGAGATCCATAAGGTTTCTAAGGTAGTTATGTGAAGGTTGATTTTCTTCATATATTAAAAACATGGAGCATGATTGAAAATAGACTCATTTTTAGCCACCTGGTTTTGTACCAACATACTGACTTTAAATAAAAAACTTTGATATGAAACTTCTTTAGCTGTTGAGGGGCCAGGGAACACGCCCTACCCAGCAACATCCAGGAAGTAGTAATTTTGTAGCATTTTGTAAATGAAGACTGAAGTCAGGAACATACCATTCACATGGAAGCTTTTAATTGGCAGTCAGCTGCTGGGTGTGTAAGCTCAGCAGTCATAGGTGTGAGCTTCAGTAGCAAAGGAGCAACACCCCAGAGCTCCACGCTCCACGCGTGCATGTGTAACTTAATGAAGCACGTGGAGACGAGGGAAAAGGGGGAAGCCAAGACTGGAGGACAGGGCAATCGGGGAAACAAGTGTGGATCACCTCTTTGCAAAAAAAAAAAAGGCAAAGCCTACAGAAAGTGACAGTGATTTCTGTGGCCAGTGGCTCCAACCTTTCAGACATAAGTCCTTAGGACTCAGAGGATACAGAGATATCCAAGAAGTCAGCTGGCCCATCACAAAAGTCAGTTTCTAGATTGCTTCCCTGACACTGTGTGCTCTGGTCTTCCTAGGAAACAGTATGAGTCAGACAGTGAGAACTGTACCCCGAAGCGTGGCTTTAAGCCGTGCTGCTCCACCTGTGCCGTGAAGGCAGTGCACGGAGCAGCGTCTGCAAACGGCAGATGCTCCATCTGCGCCACAGTGCCTGTGGCTGGAAGGACTCAGTCCAGGAGCACACCGTGCAAGAGCTGTTGTGCCTGCTGTATCTCCACGTATACCAACCTGGATGGAAGTTATACACCCAACAGTCTAAATAATGGTGACAAATGGGGCAAGAGCAAGAAGCCTTTTTATTCCATCTTCCACACGTTCCACTCTGCAGACAGGACTGGTGTGCATGGGAGGGATGCACACATGATAAGTACCTGCACTGATGTCGGAACGGCTATATTTCAGCTAAGCGATTAGACGCTCTCTCACCAGCAGCACAAACACATCAGTTCACTCAGTACTCACTTTTTTAAAAAAAAAATATAGTAAATTAAAATATAATAAAAAAAAACAATAACTAACACATTGTCATTGGACACGACAGACAGAAGGGAAAAAAGCCCAAGAGAAGGCACAGGAATCAAAGACCCACTCATTCACACGCTCAGGAATCCCATAAAAGCACTAAAGTGGGAGCTGTAATAGACGCACAGAGGGCCTGGTGATGACTCATGCAGGCCTACTGTGTGCTGCCTCGTAAGAGTTCATAAGAGCCTTGATCCTGTTGACTTAGAGGGCCTCGTGTCCTTGGTGACCTCCATCCCTCTCAGCCTCTTACACTCTTCTTGCCTCCTCTTGGAGGGGTTCCCTGAGTCCCCAGGAAAGGGATTTGATGGAGTCATTCCATTTAGGAGTGACTGTTCCAGGGTCTTAGTCTGCATGTCTGGTTGTGGGTGTCTGTACTTGTTCCCATCTGCTGCAGGAGGAAGCGTCTCTGATGATGGCTGAGCAAGGCAGTGATGGGTGAGTACAGCAGAACGTCACTAGGGCTAATTTTATTGTTATGTTTACTTTTTTCTAACACAGTAATATTTGATTTTTTACCCCCAGATCCCAGGGCTATCTGGTCTCTGGTCTCTGGTCCTTGGTCACCTAAGCACTGATGGGCATGGGTTCTATCTCATGGAGTGAGCCTTAAATCAAATCAGTTATTGGCAGGTTACTCCCACAAGCTTTGTGCCACCACTGCTCTAGCATATCTTACAGGCAGGAGGTTGTGGCTCAGCTGCTGTAGTGTGTAGAACACGCTCCTGTACCAAAGATGCTAGAACAAGAATGCGAAGGCTCTGTGTCAGCACCAGCCGCATTTCTCCACAGTCAATGAATCCGTTTGTGGAGAGCAACAGCCTGGGTTGTATGGGGGTTCCCATGGGACCCCTTTGGCCAACAGTTCAGTTACACGTAATCCATTCCTGGACGGCAAGCATCATTTGGTGACAAGAGGTGCCCAATCAGGGCTCTGTCTCCCTTGTTATTTGGTGATTTCGTGTCTTTGTGTGCGTGTGTGTGTGTGTGTGTGTGTGTGTGTCTGTGTGTGTATTAGAAAGTTTCTACTATATTAGGTTTCCATACTCACCCTCAGATGGCCCTTAATTTCATCTCTTCCTCCCTCATCCCCCTCCCAACTTGACCCTCTCATTGCAGCCACCTTATCCATTCATAACTATTCTATTTCTCCTTCCTAAGATCTGTCTCCCTTACTCTATACCTAGCCTCTGTGATTCTGTGGATTGTAGCTTATCATTGTCTTAGCAACTAATATCCACATGTAAGTGAATACATACCGTATTTGTCTTTCTGGGTCTGAGATAACCTCACTCAGGAGGATTTTTTTTCTAGATCCACCCATTTTCCTGCAAATTTCATGGTTTCATTTTTTTAACAGCTGAGTAATACTCCATTGTGTGTGTACCACATTTGTTGTCCTGCTGAGGGACATTCAATCCTTTGCCATTATGAATAGAGCAGCGGTGAGCATGGCTGACTGAGCTAGTGCCTCTGTGGTAGGATGAAGCATCCTTTGGTTATGTGCCCACGAGCTGGATCTTGAGGGAGATTGCTTCCCATCTTGCTGAGGAACGCCCACACTGATTTCCATAGTGGTTGCACAAGTGCCCACTCCCTCCAGCAATGGAGGAGTGTTCCCCGTACCTCACGTGTTCACCAACATGAACTGCCATTTGTTTTATTGATCTTAGCCATTCTGACAGATGTAAGAAGCAATCCCGAAGGAGTTTCAATTTGAATTTTTCTGATAACTAATGATGTTGAACATTCTGTTAAGTGTTTCTCAGCCTTTTGTGTTTCCTCTTTTGACAATTCTCTGTTTAGATCTCTGCTCTATTTTTCTATTGGATTTATTTGTTTCTATATGGTTTTTAATATATACTGGATATTAGCCTTCTATCAGATGTGTGATTGGTTAAACTCTCTTCCCATTCTGTAGCCTGAAATTCCATCTTACTGAGGTGGCCTTTGCTCCACTGAGGCTTTCCAGTTTCAAAGGGTTACACTTACTGATTGCTGATCTTAGTACCTGCGCTAACGGTGTTCTGTTCAGACAGTCTTTTCCTGTGCCAATGAGTTCAAGGCCATGCCACACTCTTCTATCAGGTTTAGTGTGCCTGGGTTTATGTTGCGGTCTTTGATCCATTTGGAGTTGAGTTTTGTGCAGGGTGGCAAGTATGGGTCTATTTGTGTTATTCTTCCTGTAGACATCCAGTTTGATCAGCACCTTTTGTTGAAGATGGTATCTTTTTTTTTTTTACATTGTGTATTTCTGGCATATATATATATATATATATATATATATATATATATATAAAATCAGGTGTCTATAGGTGTGTAGATTTATGTCTGGGTCTTCTCCTTCTTATTAACTGTGGTATGTGACTCATGTCCCTAAGAAGCATCTCAACTGCTAATGTAGATGCCACATGCTCTGCACAACCAAGTCCCTATGGAATACCTTTCATATCCTTCTATTGGAAGTGGTTTGCATCTGTGTGCAAAGGTCTGTTGTGGTTAGTTCAGTAGCCCCCCGTCCTATGTACTTTTTGTGACATTATGTGGTAGAAGTCAAAGCTGGGTCAGCTACTTAAAGAATAGTCAAAAAATTAGACCACACAGTTTGAAAATGGTTGATATAAAAATTCTGAATGCAGATAGACTAAAAAACAAAAAACAAACCAAAAAAACAACAACAAAAATACACAGAGTAACTGGAAACATCCAGAACTTAGCTCTCTTGGCCCAAAAGCAATATAAGTTAGATCTCTTTATAGTACAGTAGTGATGCCACATTTAAAGTGACAGTACATGGACGATAGACAGACTCACACACATCTAAGACACCTAGAAGTATCAGCAAGTTCTCAGTGAATAGAATTTTTGTCTATCAGACGGCTATATTTATGTTAAATTTTTAATGCTAAAATAAGGACTACAAAGGCCATAGCCACTGGTAAGTTGACCTTACCCAAGTGAATAATCCCTCATGCTCACGTGCAAAATTAATAAACCACAGTAGGTCACAAAAGGAAAGAAAGGAGGAAGGGAGAGAGGTAGGGAGGAAGGAAGAGGAATGGGGTGAATATGGCCAAAAGACTTGCATAAGTTTGGAATTGTAAATAAATAAATAAGAACTTTAAGATACATTTTCTTTTTACCGTTGCCTTCTGCTTGCACCAGTAATGTACATAAGAAATATCATTTTTCCCCCTGAGACAGGGTTTCTCTGTGTAGCCCTGGCTGTCCTGTAACTTACTCTGTAGACCAGGCTGGCTTTAAACTCAGAGATCCACTTGTTTGTATGAAATATACACTTGTTTTTGTTTTTTTGGTTTTTTTTTTTTTTTTT
>NC_034612.1:40762062-40767339 GCF_900095145.1 Mus pahari | reverse complement strand
TTTTTTTTTAAAGATTTATTTATTTATTATATGTAAGTACACCGTAGCTGTCTTCAGACACTCCAGAAGAGGGCGTCAGATCTTGTTACGGATGGCTGTGAGCCACCATGTGGTTGCTGGGATTTGAACTCCAGACCTTCGGAAGAGCAGTCGGGTGCTCTTACCCACTGAGCCATCTCACCAGCCCTACAGTTGATAAATTAATCATTTATTTATTTTGAGATTTAGTCTCAGGTGTCTCAGGCTGGCCATGAGCTTACTGCAGCCAAGGATGACCCTGAACCCCTGGTTCTGCGTCGACTTCATAGTCCTAAGGTTATAGGATTGGCCTGCAGATTGAATCTGGGTTCTCAAGCAAGCTGGTAGACAATTGCCAGTGAGCTATATCCCCAGCCAGTTGCTAAACTTACTAAAACAACAGCTATGATGGCCAAACACCGCCTGTGCTACTAGGCCCTGCTCCATGCTTCCCACTGTCCACACAAAAGCTCTTTGCAGCCCTGCCCTAGTGATTGCTTCCTGCTGGGGCAGAGTCTCTGAGCCAGAGGTGGGAACTTGGGGACTTCTCAGTCACCTCTTCACAGACACCCGCACTACCATGGCTTTGACCTTCTAAGTCCCATCCCTCGTCCCTGCCTTTGCTTATGAGTGTTACCGCCTGTCCGTGTCCTGCTGTTATGCCTAGTCTCACATATGTTACCTAACGCATCTGCCGTTATTGTGTTCAGCAAATGTCTCTTTCCCTACTATTCTCAAGAGGGTTTCAAGTTAGTCATAGTGAAAGCAAGCCAGCCATGTGTGTGGTGGCGGCACACACACCACTCTCTTTTATCCTAGACTCGGGAGGCAGAGGCGAAGCTGATCTCTTAAGTATTCCAAGGCAGTCTGGTCTACATGGTGAGTTCCAGGCCGGCCAAGGCAGCATCATTAGGCCATATCTCAAAAATAAAAATAACAACAAAAGGAAGTAATGGATGGAACCAGAGAGGTTGAAACAAGCATAATTATTGAAAATAGAGCCTTTCTGCTGTCTCTACTACAGGAAGCTTGCACTGAGAGGCACTAGGCTGTTTTTTGGGTCAATGTGAATATTGGCAGCATTTGGGTTCCAGTAAGTTACAACAGAGTAAGAAACAAAGCCCTCTTCCCAAGACTTCTGGGCGTTTCTTAGTTAACACCACTCCTTGCAGAGCACTAACTTGGCTTCAGAATCCCGATGAAGTGGGCTCTGACAGCCCTTACCAGGTGCTGTTGCGGTGCGAACACCGTTTGGAGTTTGTTTACTCGGCCATGTGGTTTCCATGAACCATAACATGTGCCAAACTTGATTTTAAACTCCTTTCCATTTAGTTGACTGAACAGATTGATTAAGGATTCAGAGGTGGTGATATTGATAAAGTGCTTGATTCAAATGTATTAGGCTTTGGGTAGGAAAAGCGGCATAGTGAGTTCTTGTGAAATGATGTCACTGTTACTGTACACATTTTATATGAATGAGAGGCAAAGGCCTCGCCCCGGTTCTATTTTCACTAAACTTTTTTTTTTTCACCTTAAAGCAAAACAGCCTCATTTTATTGATCAGAAACTCAATTGAATTTTTCCCATGAAAAGCCTTATTGCAAGCGTGTTTAAACGTGGTAGGAGAGATATACTGACTCCATTTTTCTCCACGCATGTCCCCAACTTCACGGGTGATTCTCCCTTTCACGCGTAAGCCATGCTGGCAGTGTATTGCCAAGAGCTTCTACTTTATGTTAATAACAATAATGGACGATGAACGCACAGACACTTTCAAAGCAGCATGCAGGCACGATGAATGGGTTTCATGACTTCTGAGACAAGTGTTCTAGTGATCCCATCCACAGCTAATTTTAACAACGGCTTTAACATCTCACCTTTTGTTTGTTTGTTTGTCTTAAAGATAAGCATGTTTATTCGTTGACAACAGTATGACTTTCCACATACTTTGATAACAATATAACACCCCCAAACCAAGTAGCTTCTAGAGTCTAAACTAAAGCAGACCCTACTTAATACATCCTGAAAGTAGTGCAAATTAAGCAGAGAATCAAACTAAGCTTTTCTGTGGCTTCATTTTAATATGAGTACCAAGATACAGTTATGTGGCTTTTTTTTTTCAAATGTTATCCCCTTTCCTAGTTTCCCTTCTGAAAAATCCCCTATCCCTCCCCCTTCCCCCTGCTCACCAACCCACCCACTCCCACTTCCTGGCCCTGGCATTCCCTTATACTTGGGCATAGAACCTTCACAGGGCCTCCCCTCCCATTGATGACAGACTAGGCCATCCTCTGCTGCATATGCAGCTGGAGCCATGAGTCCCACCATGTGTTTTCTTTGATTGGTGGTTTAGTCTGTGGGAGCTCTGGGAGTACTGGTTAGTTTATATTGTTGTTCCTCCAATGGGGCTGCAAACCCCTTAGCTGCCTGGGTCCTTTCTCTAGCTCCTTCATTGGGAACCCTGTGTTCCATCCAATGGATGGCTGTGAGCATCCACTTCTGTATTTGTCAGGTGCTGGCCAGCATCTTACCTTTACTAAGGTAAACCACACCATTATCCTGTCAGTTATAACTGATATAGACAGATTTGGGGATAAACCCATTGACTCTTTGAAAAGCACAGTTCTGAGCATGAGGAGCTAAAAGATCAAGTTATGACAAAAAGCAGACATCTGTCTGGGGATACTTGGTGTGTTCCATTGTCATATAGAGGAGGAGGAGAGATTCGGTCGTCTGTCCTATCTGCTAAATGCAGGTCATTTAAAAACACCTGTATTAGTAATCTGGATAGATGCCGGGCAGTGGTGGCGCACGCCTTTGATCCCAGCACTCAGGAGGCAGAGGCAGGCGGATTTCTGAGTTCGAGGCCAGCCTGGTCTACAGAGTGAATTCCAGGACAGCCAGAGCTACACAGAGAAACCCTGCCTCAAAAAATAAATAAATAAATAAATAAATAAATAAGAATAAATAACTAAATAATCTGTATAGCCATTCCACAAGGAGGAAACGTCCCCCCATTTTATAAAGGAGACACATGTACCTGTGACCCTCCCTGCTAGCCAATGACTGAGCCAGTGTTGGGGCCTGATCTGGGTCATCCCAACTGTAGCCCCTCCACAAAGCTCTAGGAGTTTTTCTAATCTGTACTTTGACCCCTGCTTGGAGGAGCACACACACCGGAGATGGTGTGTGGGGCTCTGCAGCGGGCCACACTGCACCTGCCTTCTCCCTAGGGACTCTTCCTCATGAAGTCACTGTTGCCATGCCCTTTCTTTTCATTCCCCCTCCCTGCTTTCCTCCACAGTCAGGTTGGGCTTTGTCCGGATGCTGTCTTCCCTCTGGTCAGGTTAGCTCGCCTCCGAGAGTCTCTTCTTGTTGCTGAGAAGTACAGAGTGCTCCTGCCCACCGTGCCCTGGGCCATCATCTAATCTCGTCTTACTCAGAACAGATGTGTTTGCCTTGCCTCGCTCCCATCCCTTCCTTCCTGTCAAGGCTGCAGTCTGCGCCTTTCACCCTCCCAACTTCCTGCTTGTGACTCACTCTCATTTAGTGACGCTTCTCTCTCCTAGCAGGGCCATTCATCCTGAAGTGACTCAGTCCGAGTGAGATCAGGGTTGACAATCCTTGACACAACTCTGATGAGCCTCTCACACGGTATAGAAATTGCATCTAACTGATCAGCCACCTCAGAGGCAAATGCGTCCCAACGGAAGTTAACACCACCACCACCACCATCACGTCTCTCATCTCAGAGGCAAGGAGGGTGGCTGAGAGTTGGAGGCCAGCCTGGGCTACAGAGTGAGTTCCAGGACAGCCAGGGCTACTCAGAGAAACCCTGTCTAGAACAATTGTCCCAGTTAGAGTCACTGTTGCTGTGATAATACACCATGTCCAAAGCAGCTTGCGGGGGGGAGGGGGGGGCTTATTGGCTTAGGGATCCACAGCACTGTTGTTCCTCCTGGAAGAGAGTCAGGACAAGAACTCAACCAGGGCAGAAACCTGGAGGCAGAAACTGTTACAGAGGAGAAGCCATGGAGGGTGCTGCTTACTGCCTTCCTTCCCATGGCTTGTTCAACCTGCTCTCTTATAGAACCCAGGGCCATCACCTCAGTCAGCATGGTACCATCCACACACTGGGCTCCACCCTTCCCCATCAATTATTAAGAAAATGCCCCACAAGCTTCCATCCAGCCGGATCTTATGGAGGCATTTTCTTAACCGAGATTCCCTCCTCTCAAATAATCTTGTCATGTTGACAGAAAACTTGACAACAACAACAACAATGATAATAATAATAATAACTTAATAATAATAACTGAGTGATGGCACATGCCTTTAATCCCAGCATCCAGGAGATAAAGGCAGGTAGAGCTCCAAGAGTTCAAGGGTCACCTGGACTACAAAGCGAGCTCTAGGCCATCCAAGGCCATCCAGGGCCACATAGTGGGACTCAGAAAACCCGAAGCAGCAGCAGTAGCAGCAGCTGGCCCTGCTGGCATGCATCTTCAGCACTTGAAAGGAGGAGGGAGGAGGACCAGAGAGCAAGACAAGGCTGTTTCTAGAGCCAGTTCTAGGACAGCTCAGGTATGCATTCTATAACCGGCGTTGCACTTTGGACTTAGCGAGAATGTCCATCGGATTACTCCAGTTCACAGAACTGACCATAAATGAAGTCTGTAACCAAAGGTGGCATCCTTTATGCATTATCTTTTTAGATGGAGGCTTCTAGGTACATCAGCCTTCCTTCCTGTTCTTGCTAAGCCAACACGTGGGAATGTGTGAGCAAGGGCAGCAACAGTTAGGTGGCACAGAGTGTGCGTATGTCCTGTCTCTGAGAAGTTAGCAGTGTAGAAGACTGGTTAGGAGACCAGACGAGGTTTACCCGGCATGTCGGTGAGGCTGCTGAGACAGCATTAGTGGGTAATGTGCTTGCTGCGTATTCTTAAGGACCTGAGTGGATCCCTAGCACCTACATAAGGAAGCAGAGAACCAGACGCTGGTGTGCATGTTACCCCAGCTCTGGGGAGGCAGAGACAGGTGAGTCCTGGGGACTTGCTGGACAGGCAGTCTCGCCAAGTCAGTGAGCTTTGGGTCCAATGAGAGACCTTAAAAATTCACACAGTCAGCCGGGCGGTGGTGGTGCACGCCTTTAATCCCAACACTTGGGAGGCAGAGGCAGGCGGATTTCTGAGTTCGAGGCCAGCCTGGTCTACAGAATGAGTTCCAGGACAGCCAGGGCTATACAGAGAAACCCTGTCT
>NC_034612.1:40709129-40760392 GCF_900095145.1 Mus pahari | reverse complement strand
ATATATATATATATATATATATATGTGTGTGGTACAAAGTACACAGGCACTCTTGCACTAATGAGTTTCGCACAGTAATATTTTAGAGTGTGCTAATACTACACAAAAACTGTTATGCATTTTGTTTGTTCTCTATATTTCAGAGGAAGAGTTTTGAAGAAAAGTGGATACGGGTTTGACAAAACCAAACAGAAGAGACACAGGACAAGAAAGAAAAGGAGCAACGGTTTTAGTGAGAACTCACTGGAAACCTTAGGTCACCTTGCGCCTGGATGTCAAGGTCCATCTCAGAGGGAAGGAGAAGGCATGGACAAGGCCAAGAGAGAGCCATGGCGTCCCTTAACTGGTGGTCTACGGAATGAAGCCGCAGATTGCGGAAATGGCCGCGAAGAGCAAAGCTGGCAAGACAGAAAGATCTTAAACAGTTTCCAAAACACTGTGTCTCCAGTTGAGTTGGACCACACACCTGAAAACTGCTCCCCCAAGGAGGAGAAAGAGGAGAAGGGCTCATTTCTAACTTCACCATGGATACCACCTGCCTCTCGTCATACACGCACCCAGCATCTTTCCTGTGCGGTGAGGGACGGCTGCTCGGGCGTGAGGGCGGGACAGCCTCTGAGGCATAGACATCACTCAGCCTTAGACTCCCAGGACGCATTTGCTAAAGCCCAGGGTTCCTTTATGCAGAAGATAGAAGTGACGGATCAAAGTCCCCCAGATGAGTTTGCCGTGAACCATCAGGGTGGGACCGGAACGTCAGAGGAAGTTCTGCAAAAGGAACAAGGAGTCAGGAGCGATTGCTGGGCTTTTTTTACGACGAGTTTGTGTGATGAAGAGTCGCAGCTCAGGTCTGAGAGTCAACCATATTTGGGTAGTTGGCCAGAGGGACCTCATAAGTTTGTGTGTGAACAGAGACCCAAGAAAGCTAGGCCTCGCAGGCTGACCTGCCCCGATAGCGAGGAACAATTGGTTAAGTTGATTTCCACTTCTGCAGAAGCAACAGGCTCAGAAAGCGGCCCAGAGATACCGATGGGGAAGAAGCTACTGAAAGACTTGTCTCCTAAAGCTGAAACTGTAGGTCTACCCAGAAACCCAGGAGCAGATATCTCCAGCAGCCGTGTCCCCCGTCTGAACTCCCCAGAGCACCCCTTAGCATCAGTGAGGGGCACACAACGGATGCAGAGGGAGATTCACAGTTTGCCACCAGACTCTAAGTTACCAGGACAGACTCATATCAACCCCGAAGATAAGGAGAAATGTGACCTCTTAACAGAGAGTCATGGGCTGAACACTTTTCCTCAGGGGAACGATATTTCTGATACAATCAATAAAGATGAGAGAAAGCAGGAAGTGGTGATCTTTGACGGTCGTCTGCCATGGTTTTACCTTGATAACCTTCTCTGTGACTCTCCTCTAAGTGTGATTGGGAAGTCTTGTTCTTATCGCCTGTCCTTTAACAGACTGGGGTGCACTGTGTATTTTTATAAAAACCCTGTCCCTTCTCTCATGCTACATTACCTGTCTGCCTTTTGCATGGTATCTCTTAACAACAAAAGAACACTTACGACTTTCAAACCTCAGAAAAGAGTGGATTGGACACTAAATAATGGCCAGTCTGTTCCCTCGGAAGTTGTAAGTAGCCGGCCCGATACTGTTAGCTCTCTGAGGATTTCTTCTGATGTTCAGTTTTCAAATGAGAGATTTGACGGAAAGCTGAAGATGTGGGAATTCTGGGAGCCAGTGCAGTGTGGACCTGCTGAGGACAACCGGGATGTAAGCCAGAATGGTCAGTCCTTCGGGCCACTAGCACAAGAGTTTGCCTTTCAACCAGCCAAACTTTCAGGATCTCCTGGAGTTGCAATGGGTAAATTGTGTTTATTTATGAAAACTAAAAGTTCATGCTGAACATGGTGGTGCACACCTTTAATCCCAGCACTTGAGAGGCAGAGGCAGGCGGGTCTCTGGGAGTTTGAGGCCAGCCTGGTATTCAAAGAGATTTTCTAGAAAGCCAGGACTATTACACAAAGCAATCCTGTATTCAAAACAAAACAAAACAAAGCAAAACAAACAAACGAAGAGTCCAGTTTACTATATGCAAATTATGTATGTTCCGGGTTCTCTCCTGTGTTAGTGACATCGTGTAGCGTTGATCTTATGGTTCACAGAAGCAGGGAAATTGCAGGCCCATAGTGAACAGTGCTTAGCTTGTTAATGCTTTGCAAATATCTAAGTGTCTATCCGGAGAGGCAGCACAGAAGTTAACAGCGCTGGCTGCTCTTGCCACGGACCCAGGTCTGGTTCCCAGCACCCACATGATGCCTCACAGTCCTTTGCTAATCCAGTTCCGAGGGCTCTGCCACCTTCTGGCTCCCCTGGGTACCAGGCATAGGTATGGTACACAGAAACGCGTTTTTGTGTTTATTTAGTTTATGTATATATGTGTTTTGCTTGCATGTATGTCTGTGCAGCATATACATACCTGATGTCCGTGGAGACCAGAAGATGAGGGTCAGATTTCTGGGACTGGAGTTACAGACACTTATAAGCTACCACTAAGCCCAGGTCCTCTGGAAGAGCAGCCATTGCTCTCAACCGCCAAGCCATTTCCCTGGCCCCCTCATTCATATTTTTAAGAAAATACATCTGTGCATCTTTTGACTTTGTACATTTCTCTTTGGCATAGTGACCTTCTCTCAGTCACAGGTCTCAACTGCAGCATTGTGAAGGAGGGAGAAGGAAAGATTGAGAGATTGAAAACCAGCTGAAACTGTTGTCTTTTTAAAGCTTGTCTGAGCCAGGCCTGGTGGCGCACACCTTTAATCCCAGCACTGGGGAAGCGAGGCAGGTGGATTTCTGAGTTCGAGGCGGCCTGGTCTACAAAGTGAGTTCCAGGACAGCCAGGGCTATACAGAGGAACCCTGTCTCGGGGAAAAAAAAAAAAAAACAAAAAAAAAGCTTATCTGAGAAGGCTCCAGAGCAATCTGAAGAGAGGCTCACCGTAGACTGTCCCAGCAGCCCTGAGGAGCCCCGAGGAGCCAGGAAGCCAGTGTCTCTCAGGGCTTCCTAATGTGATGAGTTTGGTGGGGTTCCTAGGTCCTGCACTGTCTTAGTGCTTAAATCCCCTCCTTGCCCCACGTCTCTAAGGCTCCGATGCTTCAGACAGACTTCAGCTCAGCAGCGCAGACCCACGATTGGCTAAATCCCACAGCAGAGCCATCTCAGCGCTTGTCCTCCTGACCTCATGTTAATGACCTCTGAGATCTCCAGATAACCAGATCTAACTACTTGTTGTGCTTGGCTGTGCTCCTGGGTGTCCAACAACAAGATGCCTGCCCAGACTTTAACAAAAGGGCAATTGTCTTCTATTCTCGTTTTAACTCTCGATAACCTAGCCAAGCAAGCTGCCTCGCAGACTCTCCGTGGTATTCACTTTTCCTCTTTGACCATATCAGAAAGTGTTTCATATCAGAAAGTGTTTGCTTATGATCCACCTTTTCTTTCTGTTCTCTTTCTTTTCCTTTTTTAGAGACAGGGTCACAGGGCCTCTCTGTGTGGCCCTGGCTGGCCTAGAACTCTTCTCTAGGTATACCAGGCAGACCAGCAGCCCACAGAGATCCACCTGCCTCTGCCTCCCAAGGATATGGCTGTAATCCACTTCCATATTAAAGGAACCCCAAGAGAGCCAGAACCCCACTCTCTAGTCAATAGTTCCTTTAGCAGTGCTAAACTTTATTCATGGAATATTGATAAGCCGGTCATTTATAGTTTCTATCTGCAGTGATTTTTGTTTTTGTTTTTGTTTGTTTGTTTGTTTTTGTTTTTTTTCGAGACAGGGTTTCTCTGTGTAGCCCTGGCTGTCCTGGAACTCACTTTGTAGACCAGGCTGGCCTCGAACTCAGAAATCTTCCTGCCTCTGTCTCCCAAATGCTGGGATTAAAGGCGTGCACCACCACTGCCCAGCATCTGCAGTGATTTTTAACTTGTGTTAAAAATCCTCCTCATTTACAAACAAGGCAAGCTATTGATGAATGTGTTGTTTCTTTTAAAAACTCATTCTGAAGTTTAATTAGTATATACTTGATTATTGTCGATGATGATATTGTGTACTTAAGAGAGGAAGAAGTTTAGAATCTTTTATTCCAGGACCCATGTCCTTTCTCATGCTGATCTGAGGCGACAGTTGCTAATAGTTTTAAGTTAGGGACACCTCTGATATGCTAATAAGAACCTATGGACTTCCTCTCAGAAATGGGGCACAAAATGATACAAACATTTTCTGTTTATGATTTCAGAATAGACCTTAGATCAAGATTCCCCATCTAAAATATCTTCAATTATTTAAGTTTTATGCCTGTGACACTTTAATAATATGTGTGCGTGTTGATGCTTGTGCATATGTTTATGCTTGTGGGAAAATCTGGTCTGATGGCATTTTACATACAAACACAATGAGGATTTTCGATGAGTCTCAACATTAATTGAGATCTGAAACAAAGCCCTCCTTAGCCATTCCTAAAAATCTTCAAAATCAGACTTTAAGCATAGGAGTTCAGACAGCATGTCTACATGATTTTACACTCAGAGTAAAAATATGTGTGACTTTGGAATGAATTTTGTCCCCTACCTCCTCTTATGTCCACAGAACCCTTGTTACCGGATGACCCACCTCAAGATTCCCTTTGATACGGAAGTCACTCAAGATAATGCCTTTGCAGTGGAAGATGTCAGCAAAGGTATCTTTGTTAGGTTTCAGAGATTTCTTTTCAAAATAGTTATTTTTGTTATATTTGATTATTGTATGTGTGTGTGTGCATATGTGTGTGTGCATATGTGTGTGTGCATATGTGTGTATGTGCATGTGTGTGTGCATATGTGTGTATGTGCATATGTGTATGTGCATGTGTGTGTGCATATGTGTATATGTGCATGTGTGTGCACATATGTGTATGTGCATGTGTGTGTATGTGCATATCTATGTGGGTGCCCACATAGGCTAGCGGTATCGGGTCTCCCTGGAGTTGGAGTTACAGGCAGATAGATGTAAGCTCCCTGACTGAGGTGCCTGTAAGCACCCAGGCTCATTTACCAGGCCAAGGTCACCAGATAGGGCCAGGATGAAAGCCAGGCTTGGGTTGTCAGGGCTACAGTAAGACCATGGCTGTGATAGTTTTATTGAGAGCAATCAGACTTTTTTTTTTTTTTAAGATTTATTTATTTATTATATGTAAGTACACTGTAGCTATCTTCAGACACTCCAGAAGAGGGAGTCAGATCTTGTTACGGATGGTTGTGAGCCACCATGTGGTTGCTGGGATTTGAACTCCGGACCTTCGGAAGAGCAGTTGGGTGCTCTTACCCGCTGAGCCATCTCACCAGCCCGCAATCAGACTTTTCTATCTCTTTATCAGAAACAGAAGATACTAGCAATTGTCAGACTCGATGCGGTTGCAGTTGCCAGGACACAGTGAAGTTTGCAGATTATACAGGGCACACAAGATTAATGCCGAAGACGGATTGGCCTGTCGAGCTCCCGTGTTTCCTTGACTTCTGAGAACATACAGAGAAACACAAAGTGGCCTAATTGCTTCACTGCCTGAGGGAGTGGATCGGTTTCTCGGGAACTAGAAGACACATTGTGCCCCAGAAGCCGAGGATTCTGACTGAAAATACTTGCCTCTCAAGGCAGCTAGGCCAAGCTAACTCCATGGTTCCTTGCAGGCACTGAGAACCAGTCAGGGCTCTGCAAGAGCAGTGTGTATTCACAACTACTGAGCCATCGCTAGATAATACTTCTGGTTTTGTTTTTTTTTGTTTTGTTTTGTTTTTTTTTGGGTTTCTCGAGACAGGGTTTCTCTGTGTAGCCCTGGCTGTACTGGAACTCACTCTGTAGACCAGGCTGCCCTCAAACTCAGAAATCCGCCTGCCTCTGCCTCCCGATTGCTGGGATTAAAGGTGTGCACCACCACGCCCGGCTGGCTTTTCTTTTTTTTAGATTAATTAATAGTGAAATAAATGAAGCTGGCGGTACCTTGGGGCACATTTTGGAATTATTTGTAAAATTTAAGTTTAAAGACAAAATGTAGTGCCATTGCTTAAAGGTAGCAGGTGTTTCTTATGTGCACATTTGTTTTGTGTGGGAATCGTATGTACACGTCTTATAAGCTGCCCTTTTGTTTTGGAGATGAGGTCATCTGTGTAGCCCTGTGTGACTTCAAATTCATGGCCATACTCTTGCCTTCATCTCTCCTGTGCCAGGCTGATGTTCTTGGACCGCCATGTCCTGTGGTGTGGGCTTACTTCTCTCTTTAGTCCTCAGGGAGTCCGTGCTGTCATTCTTGCATATGGAGGGCAGCACTTAAAATGCTCAGACTGACATCTATGGTCATGATGTTTATTTTGATATTTGAGGAATGCCTGCGCAGGAGAATTAATCACTATTTTATGTATCTCAATTATTATTTCTGGAAAAGGCTAGAAGAATCTTGGTTAAAAATGAAAATCCCTTGACCTGTAAGTACCTCTCGCTGCAGAGCCCTCGATATGGTCAGGAGGAAATGAGTGTTGGCATTGCCTGGTTGTAATAGCGCAGATGTATTGCAGTTGAAGAGTTGTTACTATAGCAACCCTGTCTGTGTGACTGCATGTTCAATTCTTTTCTTCAGTCTCGCATCTTTCTGTGACCTACAACAAAGCTTGGATTGTTGCTCCCAAGATTTATTCCCCATTTCATTAGTTAGAATGCATTTCAGAGCATTCTGACAACAGTGCAAGAGAGGACACACACACACACACACACACACACACACACACACTGGTGTGTGACCAGAGCTAGAAATTAGGGATGTAGTTTCCATGTAAATATTGTATATTAACAGATGCTCTAAGAAAAGAGGCAGCGTGGATAGACACGGGGTCATACACTTGACACAGAGCGTGACGTTAAAGTAAACACATGTGTTGCGATGCCAGTGCATTCGTGTCTGCACTTGGTAAGAGCAGAACGCACATGCGCTTGGCATGTTTTCTAAATGTTTTCCTCTTGCACCTGGTTCTGCTGGGAGAAGGAGCACCGCATGCCGAGGAGGAGTTTAGAGGTCTGGAGAGACCGCTAGAATGAGATGAGTGTGCTAAGAGACTGTGAGCGCTTGTGAGGAAGGGATGAAAGCTCTCATTTTGTTCCCAGTGCATGAGTGGCGTCATCTCAGACCTTGCTCTCTGTGCCGAGGGAAAGCAGTGAGCCCTTTCCTGTGCCGCACACAGCAATCTCTGTTAAGGTGTGTGTCCCTTCTCCCCTGTGAGGGGCCCTGCAGACACTGAGCTACCATACAAGGAACATGCAGCGAGCTTGACTTGACGTAGCTGTGGCCCATCCGAGAGTCCCTTCTCTGTGGTGATGGTGCGGATTTGTGTCAAGGACAGGCTCTGCAAATGCTTTCGGTTTTGACGTTGCTCTGACTGTTCTCCATGGCACTGGCCTCACCAACAGCCTCGCTCCAGATCTTCATCTGAGCATCTCACGAGGTCTGTGGCCATGTGTATTCACTACAGTCGTTCGGAGAAAGAGCCTTCGGTTTGGGTTGTCACGGCATACTGACAAGTAGGTTTTAAAGGGCAAACAGAAATATAGGAAGAGGCAATTACAAGGAGAACCTGCTGGGCTGTAGAAGTCCCCTGGTGGTTCCTGCCTTTTTCACAGTACTCAGCACTGGCTGCCATGTGCTGACAGCCACAGGCCTCTGTAGAAGCTGAGGTAGGCCAAGGATGTGCTCCTACACACCTGTCCTGGAGGCGCTACCTGCTGTGTGACCTGAAAGAATTAATCTCCTCACAGCCTCGGTTTTCTTAACTGTAAAATATAAGGAGATAATATCACTTTAGTAACAGGTACTTGGACTAGTGCCTGAGAAATCATGGCTTTAGCACGGGTTTATCTCATCCTCCTACACCTCCGGGACCAAGGCCTCCAGCAGCACAAAACTGTGGCGTCCTGGAAGAGAGAAAGATTGAGCCAGGAAACCTGCTTACAGATTTGCATCCATTCCTTATAACATCTGTGCTACAAAGAGCCGCACCTCCGGAGCTAAGAAGAGAGTGGAGGTGAGATGCGCGTACAGAACTGGGCAGAATGGACTGAAGGAACAGCACAGGCCGGAAATGCTGGGACGTGGCATGACCAGGGCAGTAAAGGGGACCCATCGTGTCTGGACATGTCTGGGTGTGTGCTTGACGGCAGTGAAGATCTCTGCTTCCTGTCCTGCTGCTGAGAAGTCCCTGGGAAAAGCCAGGAGCCCAGTGCTGACCCTCAGAGGCCCTCCCACCGCACTCCCACTGGACACCCACCCACACTGGCCTGGGTAATCCCTCCAGTTGTTGCTCCTGTGTCAATAAAAAGGAAAGAAAAGAACACTCGGCAAGCAGCAAGAGTGTGAACACAGCCACTGCCTGATGCCAAGAGCTGTTGCAGCTTCAACTTGCGGAGGAAAGGGAGGCACTGACAGTCCTGTAATAGCTCTGAGATTGTGTTAGTAGCCCTTATGCAAGCATTGATCTGTGGCCACAGCTCTAGGATCTGAAGTCCCCGAAGGCTCTAAAAGCCAAGTATTGTTCTGTTTATTCTGTGTGTGTTTTTTTAAATGGTGGTGAAATATACAATAAAGCCATTGCCTTAGCTATTCTTTGAAAAGTGTTCATTTATGTTATTGTACGTGAGTGTGCATGAGTGTATGTTAGTGCATGAAGGAGCTTGTGGGACCAGCAAAGGCACCAGATAGGTGCCCTGGAATTGGAGTTCCCGGCAGTTGTGAGCCACAGTGCAGATACAGGGAACAAACCCCAGACCCTCCGCAAGAGCAGTGAGTGCTCCCAGTCTTCTCTGCAGCCCCACTGACGGCTCCTCAAGTGTATTTTAGTTCATTCATGACACAGCTGCGGTCATGGGTCATGACCACCCGCCCTCAGGGCTGCTCTCAGTCTGTGAACCCCCTGCCCTCGTCCAACCTAACCTAGCCTAACCTGGCACCCTAACCCGACCTTCACCCCGGCACCCACTTTCGCTTTTGAATTAAGCATGACCTTAAAATAATTTGTCCCCAAGACTGACCTGGACAAGCAGGACATGGCTTTTCTTTCTTATTTACTCACTCAGTGTGTAGTCTTCCTGTATTTATACACCTCACTGCAGACATCATGTTTTCCTTACTGCGTCCCTCCTCTGCTCAGAATAGATAGCAGTATTTGGCCTTGTACTATATTATATCAACAAACAAGTGTTTTCAGAGTTCTCAGCCTATCTGACCTCCAGGAATTTGGTCAGAGACCACGGAAACTACAATATAATTGACGGTTACTATTAGTATTTTTGTCTTATTTTGATATAGTTGTACTTAAATTTAAAAAAAAAAAAAGTTTGAAGAAATATGAGTGATTGTTCGGTTCCTCACAGTTCAGTGCCGGCGTTTGTTTAACTCCTAACATGCTGCCAAAGGTCCTTCCTTTGCAACCCCCTTGGCTTACGGTCTCCACGAAATAAGCTTCACGCAGCAGGTGTGTGTGTGTGTGGGTGGGGGGGGTTCTATTGCTGGGGAACGCCGGCCTTTCCCTGCATAGCCACACTCCCATCCCTCAGAGCAGGGGTAGAGAGGTGAGGGTTGGAGGGAGGGGGAGGAGGGGGGGAACTTCCTGTGCAACCACACCTCTGGTCCTCGCCTCTATTTCCTAACAAGGACTCTGAACTCGCCCAGTCTAAGCTCCACCCACAGCTCCGCACCTTCCAGTGCCCGAACGTCCTGGGAATGTTGGATGAATTGTGCTTTTTGGCTCTCTGTCGTTTAGGGCACTTTTGATCAAATCGATCCGCATTTGACCCTTTGCTGTCTAGTTTCTAGAATCCCGTTGCTATGAGCCCCCTCCGCAGCTTATGCTTAAAGTGATAATGACAGAACAGCCAAAGTAGCTTCCTTTGCACTCGAGTGAGGTTTCAAGGAAGAGCAGTACAAGCTTGCCTTCAACCTGCCATCTGGGGTAGGTTTACCCGGTTCTTCAGAGTGGCCCGGTGTCTCCTCCGTGTTCACCCTGTGCAGGCGGAGTGTCTGTTGTTGCTGGACCGGAGGTCTTGAGCCATGGTTTATGGCCTGCACTTGTCTTCTTGCACTCTGACGTCCAGAAAGGCCGAGAAAACCAAAGGTTGTTCACAGAGCCAGTATCTGGCCAGGACACAGGATTCTGGCAGCACAGATCTGCCCCACGCTAGGGAGCTCACGTGTTCTCCTTTCCTTCCTTGTTCCCTTCCCCCAGTCTTGCTTTGAGATAAGGGTTTCATTAAGTTCCCCAGGCAGTCTTTGAACTTTCAGAGCTCCTGCCTGGGTCTCCCAAGTAGCTAAGACTAAATGTGCTTAATTTAATGTAAAGCAGCCCAGCGGTTCCCCAACCTCACCAGCCTCCCACAGTTTCCCTTGGGAGGATCTATAGTCGGCCAGCCAGGGAGGAGACTGGCATCTGGAAAAATTCTTTCTTTGGTGCCCTAAACAGCAAAATGTGTGGCTTTGTATGTTAGAAGTCACTCCACCATAGCCGTACCTAAGGATAGTATTGGAAATATTTAACAGAGGGCGTACTGAGGGCGGTCACCAATTTGGACCGTCCTTATGATTTAATAATGCTTACTGACTCACTGGCCACAAGGCTTAGGCTGGGTCCTAGAGTGCTGCAATTTTCTATACTTTTCTCTACATTTATCATCTTCTAATTTCCAGAAAGACGCTTTGGGAAAACGGGTTAGGACTACTCTCCTCCATGGTATCTTCCTAAAACGCGTGCAGTCACACCAAGTTTCCTTGCACCTATGGCGAACGTCGAGTGCAGTCCCTTACCTCTGGGGAGGTGTCTGACAGCAGGGAACTGACATATCGTGCCAGGGATGTGCTTTAAATGAGGGAATGAATGTTGTAGAGCTGAGTTTGGTCCCTCGAAACACACACACACACACACACACACACACACACACACACACACACACACACACACACACACACGAATGAGTGGGGGTGGGGCTTGTTAGCATAAGTGTGGGGCATATTGGAGTGGGGTGGAGCTTGTTGGCATAGGGTGGGGCTTGTTGGAGTGGGGGTGGGGCTTGTTGGTGTAGGGGTGGGGCTTGTTGGCATAAGGGTGAGGCCAACTAGGACATTCTCATCAGGCTTGTGCAGAGGATCTGTCTGCCCAGCTTCTCTTTTGCACTGTGCTTTTTGTTTCTCCACATCTTATTGAAATGTAACATCTAGAAAAACGTCAATTCCCCCAAATGGTTTATTAGATGATTTTTCCCTCTTCCTCTTCTGTTCCGTTGAACCTGAGTCGCGCACACTGCCCAGGGCTTCTGTGCTTCTGAGCTGCTTTAGCTTTGCCCTTCCTGCTCCCAAGTGGTTCCCAAGGGTTAGCACACTGCGCCTGGCTTCCCTTTGTCCTCTCCATCAAAGGGATCATACAGTGCGGCGGCATTCACCGTTTCTCGCGCTGGACCATGCAGTGTGCATTTTTATTTTGTTTTTTTGCTTGTTTGTTTGAGACACGGTCGCTGCCTTGGCTGTCCTGGAACTATGTAGACCAGGATGGCTTCAAGCACTCACAGAGAACTGCCTGTCCATGTTTCCCAAGAGCTGGGATTAAAGGTGTATGCTACCATGCCTGGCTTATTTTTTCTTTTTTAAGTCTTCATTTGTGTCTGTGTGTGTGTTTTAGTGTATGCATGCCACACGTATTAGGAGGCCAGAAGGGCTTTGGATCCTGTTGCTAAAATTCCTTCCCTCAGGGGGACATAAGCAACAACTTTATTCCATCTCTTCCTGGCGGAACAACAAACTGAGACATGATCCCACCAGAGGTCACTCTGGAGAAGCATGAGTTTATCAGGCTTTCTTACACAGCATAGATGAGTGATTACCTTCTAGGACATGACTGGTCCTCACCTGCAAGGCCACACCAGAAAGTCTTCACCCAGCAGAGACGGATGAGGGCCTTCCCATTCCTGCATAGATGGAGCCCCTTGACCCCAGACTGCATGTTGTTAGGACAGAGTTGCATTCAACAGGCAGAGAGGAGCTGAGGAGCTGTCTAGTGGCTCTCCCCCTCAACCAGCCCAGCTTGGATTGTGCAAGCCAGACCAGCTGAATACCTCAAGAACAGGGTTGTTTGGCCCAGAGGTTAGCCCTGTACAACAGATCCCCTGGAACTACAGTCACAGGGGCTCGTGAGCCACCTCATGTAGCCACTGAGAACCAAACACCAGTCCTGATTCCTGAGCTATCTCTCCGTTGTGTGTGAGTGTGAGTGTGTGTGCACATTCATGCTCATATGAGGCTGCACAGCATGCATGTAGAGACCAGAGGACATTGGGTGTCTCCCTTATGCTCTCTGTCTTATTCCTTTAAGACAGGGTCTCTCACTGAAGCTGTAGCTGCTGATCAATGGGCTCTGCCAAGCCAGTCATCTCCACTCCTCTCAGCACTAGGGTTACGTGTGCAGCCGTGCCCTCCTTGTTACATGGGGCTGTGGATTCGAACTCATGCCCTCACAATTGCACACTAAGACTCTAGCCTCCTGAGCCATCTATCTCCTCAGCCCTTAAACCTCAAAAAAAATATTTTTGGGGTTTGTTTTGTTTTGTTATATTCTAGAAAAACAGGGATCAATGGGTGACCAAGGTTAAGGTCTATACTCAACAGGAAAGGCATGACCCCTAAAAGTATGGAACACTTCATAAATTTTCGTGGGGCAATGCTAACCTGCTCTGCATCATTCCACTTTACCAGATCAAGCCCTTTAACCCCATTTTGTACCATCCACACCCCAAATGCTCCATGTTCCTCACCGGACAGCAGATGATTGGGATGAAAAAGAAAGTATGAGGCTGAGGGGAACCACGCTTGTAAACGTGTGCTAAGGGTATGCTCAGGGTGCAGGAGATTCACTTCCTCTTATGTGAACCCGGACGTAATATAAGCTAAAGGTCACTGCTGTTAGGACAAATGTGACTTCTCTGTTCCTCGTGCTTCTTCTCAATGTGCACTCAAGAGTTTTCGCAGTGCTAAGAAGGACTAAAGAAGAAGCTTCACTCCGGGAGGGGGAATTCCCAGGAGAGCAGCCTGCCTCACTCCCACACCCCAACCCAGGGGAAGCCCAACGCCAGCGGGATGCACAGTCCTCCCTCCGTGTACACAGCCCCTTCCTAACGTGCTCATCAGGACATCTCTGATTTTGACACAGATTCCGAATCTACTACTTCTTTCTCCACAGTTCCTTCTCATCATGCCCGTACCTTAGGTGCCAGACACAAAATGTTTTGATTTTTTACAATTGTAGCCAAAGCCACCAATATCTCGGATTTTCTAGTATGTAAATTTTGAACAGTTTCCTTCTGAAAAAACCAGGACCAACCTATTGCTTCTGTAGGGAAATACTGGAGAGTCACAGCCAGTACCTACCAATGGGTGCCGCCAACTCCTGCAACTTGAACTTGGTTTTCTACAAATGGTACCAGGACAATCTCCCCTGCTACGTGGCAGCGGAAGGAGTTCATGAAGCCTCCTGAATCCACCCGAGACCCAAGGAGTAAGAAGAGACTTAAAAGTTGCACACAGCTTTTTTTAAGGATAGTTTTGGCAGGCCGGTACCGGTACTAAGGACCCTGAAGGAGTGTACCTCAGTCCTTGGAAGCCCAGCCAGGTGCTGATTGATGCACACGCAGTAGGGGAGACAACGGTCTTTACTGTGACTGCTCGTATGCGCTTGTCACATTCTCTAATCTCCAACGGAAAGTATTTACTTTCAAGGTCTAGGCCTGTCTGAAGTGAGATGAGGCAGAACCGTGGCAGAGGGCTGGGCTTCCACGGTGACTGCAGGGAAACCTCCCACTGTGTCCCCGGGGCCAGGCCCCTTCCCTTGGGAAGGGCTGCGGAAGGCGGCGGGGGGCTGCGTCACCCACGCTTCCCCCGGCTGTCACACTCCCCGGCAGCTCCGGGGCCTCGCAGGTAGAGACGCCCCCTCCCGCGGTTCGCGGGGCCGGGGAGGAGGGGCTGGGCTCCGAGCGCCCGCCCCTCCATCTATCACATGGCCGGAGAGTCACAAAAACAACAGCTTTGGCCAAGATCGTGACTTCAGGAAGGGAGCCCAGGGCCAACGCCGCCAGCCCCCTCCCCATGGAGGACAGTTTTCTGGAATCGTTCGGGAGGCTGAGCCTCCAACAGCGGCAGCAGCAGCCGCCTCCTCGGCCGCCACCCGCGCGGGGGCCACCTCCGCGCCGCCACAGCTTTAGGAAACACCTCTACCTCCTGCGCGGCCTCCCGGGCTCGGGGAAAACCACGCTGGCCAGGTAATGAGAGCGGCCTGGCGCCCACGCGCGCCCCTGCCCCGAGCGGCTCCGCGCGCCGCCCCTGCCCTTGCCCCGCGCGCCCGAGAGCTTTGCCGCGCGCCGGCCCGGGAGGACGGACCTCGGCAGTGCGCCTTGCGCAAACCCCAGACGCCGCCGCGCCCGGCCTGGTGCCCCCCCGGGCAACCTTCGTCCCCAGCCCCGGGTCGGGGAGGCCCACGGGGACCGCTCTTCGGGGAAAAGCTGGTAGCGACTGCAGAGAAACCCGCTCCCCGCCCGCTGGCGCGCAGGCAGCCGCCACGGCGTCCACAGGCGCTGTCACCGGAGCGAGTTCGGGGGGTCCGGGTCGGGGGTCCGCGCGGCGCTGGCCGGGGGTCCGGGGGCCGCTTTGAGATCTGGTGGATCGGCGCAGCCTTGTCGCTGCTTTGGCGGCTGCGAAGGCGCACAGGTGCTCTGGGGAGGGGGGCTGGCGGCGCCACCACCGACCGTCACTGACAGCCTCTCCGCGGGCGCCCAAATTCGTTCACTTGCGAATTGCGTAAGCGGCCCCTCCGGGTACCCGGGCAGAGAGAACTGCGCGGGCTTGCTGCCTGCTGCACCTTGCTAGGCCCACCGCTCCAGCCTGAACGCCCTCCACTCCCTGCCCTGCACTTGGTGTTCCAGCAACGTTGGACTGCTCCTCTCCTTGCTGTGGTTGAGGATGCTGGCCCTCCTGCCTGGCTTTCCCACCGCCACCCTTTGCCCGACTGATCTCACTAGCCTTTTAAAACCGGTTCTGTTACCTCCCCTCGCAGCTGCCTCACCCTGCCGTAGAAGCCGCCCGCCCTTCTCAGCGCCTTGGCTCCTGTTTACATCTCTGTGACTGCGCTTAGGTTTGCTTTTGCCTTCTGTGAGATACTTGAAGATAGGGGCCATGTCTTACCCTCCGTGAACGTTATCGGGCACACACTAGTGGATAGAAGCAGTCACTTGCCACCTGTGTGCTTGCTTCCCTTCTCATCAGATAAGGCTAGCCCTAGGACCCCGGAACCGCTGAAGAATCAAGGTGGCCCGCGGTCACATGCTGATTTCCATGGCACCAGGTAGTGATCATAGGGGGAGGGCCTGAGTCTTTTGGATGTGGATGATGGGGAAACTGACACGGCCCCGATAAGGGACGGACAATTTGTATTGGGGTTCTAGCGGATTTGTGGAGAAGCATCCAGCTAACGAAAATTGCTACTTTTGCATCTTAGAGGGATAGGTGACTTGTGAAGGCCACACTGGTACCCTTTTCTGAGACACCCTTCCGTAGGTTCTTTCCGGAAGCTCCTGGCAGTGGCAGGTTGGGTGGTGTGGAGAGTCTCCTTGGAACCCGGGACAACTTGGTTATTTTGTGATGCAGCAATTCACAGTGGGTGTACATCTGTTACCCGGTGTTTTCAGGATGCCCAATCTTGTTCGATCTCACTTTCACTTTGCCAGCCTGTAATCCTCCTCCACATGCTGAAAGTCAGAGAAGGGAGTAACTTTTAGCCATGACATCTCTAATCTTGCTGAGAGAGGAAGTCGGGTGAGGATCAGAGTACGGGGGAAAGAGAAGAGCAAGGGTGGGTCCTGGAAAGCCAGGGCTTGGCCCAGGGAGCCTTTTAAGGGTCCTTTCTGTCTCTCCTTTTCTACACTTCTAGGATTTTAATTCCTGCTTGACATTTGACTAAGCAGAAGACATGGGACAAGAGAACATCTCATTAAACACCTGTAGGGACAGAGTGGGTGAGCCCTGGCCCAAAGGCAGAAGCCTGCTGTAGTTCTACCTCATGACTAGCTAGAGGCTGTCTTAAGGAACCCTGACACCTCTCTGTGACTACTGAGAGGTGATTAAGTTAGAGGGTTCACTGGGAATCTTTCTCTTAACTTCCTGTTGGCTTCCTAGCCAAGATCTGCCACTCACTGGAGATGTGGTCACTGGTTAGGTGACTGGTAGGCAGACAAACCCTCGGAGTTACAGAGGCATTAGCTGTGAGCAGGGAAGGCAAGCCATGTGCAGGGCGGTGTGAGCTCACGAGCTCCGCATGGCCCCGAGTGGGCTGTGGGTTATGTATAAAGTTCTGCAGGGTGGTTGCAACCCAGAGCAAGTAAGAACCGGTCTGGAAGTCACAGCAAGGCTTTCCCAGACCATGTTTTCCAGGGAGGGAATAGGAAAGGGGAGATAGAAGATTGCTTTAAGTACACGGTGTAGAACAGAGAAACTATACAGTTATTATGTCCTTGCTAGATGCTGAGGGCCATTTTCTCTATATGCTTTCCACATTTTCTATAATGGACGTGTATTTCTTAAACCAGACCTTTAAATAAAACCTTTTTCTTTAATGTTGGAGGAAGTTAGTTTTTGCAAATATGGGCTTATCTCCTGCTTAACCTTTATATCTCATTTGACTAAATAACTAATAAAATCTCTTTTAAAAATAGGATACGTCTTGTCTTTCAAGCCAACATTGTAATCTAGAATTTTCATGTCCAACTGGCTGGGATATGGAAAACATCTTTCTGAATTCTTCAGATTTTCCTTTTAAATTGGGTTTTTATCTGGTTTAAGCATTTTTAACCACATCGCAGTGCCTGAGCTAGCGTGCGCTCTAAGTCTACATTAGAATCTGCTCTCGGTTGAGCATCGTCCGGGGATAGGTGGTTACTATGAGCTGTGACTCGAGCTCTGAGAACTCATCCTGAGGAAACGCTTGCACAAGCGTGCGGACACAGAGGAATGATCATCAGAGATGTCTTTATGTGACAGAAGAAAGTAAGACAATTTAAATAAGTATAATATACTGATTAAATAGTAAACATAAAAATGGATTGTCTTATGAGTCACACAGTCATTGATGGAAGCACACACACACACACACACACACACACACACACACACACGACCTGTAAATGTATTCTTTCCTGATATTAAATTAAAAGCCTGTCCCGGTGATCCCAGCTCTTGGGAAGTAGAGGCAGGAGTATCAGGAGTTCGGGGTCATCTTTGGCTACATCGTGAGTTCAAGACCAACCTGGGATAGGTGAGATCCTGTCCCCCAAAACGAAAAACAAACTAAGAAGAAAGCTACACACAGACACGCAAACCTCATTTTATGCTCAAAGGAAGAGGTCTGTATAGATGCTTATTAAAAAAAAAAAAAAATGCTGAGTGAGAAGATAAATGGAAACCCATGGGTGCTGACTTTTAGTAGCAGGATGGTAGATTTTCCCCTCATTTGTCTTCTGATTTTCAGCACAGTTGTGTGTTGCTTGGTAACTTAAAAACAATTTTCTTTGAAGGATATGTGTGTGTGGTTGTTTTGCCTGCACACATGTATGTTTACCACATGTGTGCTCAATGTCTAGAGATGTCTGGAGAAGGCACTGTCTCCTCTGGAGCTAGAGTTGCAGATGGTCATGAACCATCACGTGGGTGCTGGGAATCAAACCCAGGCCCCTGAAGAGCAACAAGTGCTCTTAACTGCTGAGCCCTCCCTCCAGCTGCTTGGTAACTTTTTAAAGGTGAAACATCAAGGGGCAGTCGAGTGAAAGGTTCTGTGTTTAATGACTTGGCTAGTAACATAGTAACATAGAAGAACTATGTCCTCTCAAGGAAGTCTTTCATAGGTTGATTTCCAGTTGGACATAGGCTAGGAAACTCATGAGGAGATGAACTTTTTAACAGCTATGACATTTTATCTTGATTCCTTTAACACCTGAGCCAACCCCACAAATACATTCACTGTAAAGATCACAGAGAGTATAGTCAACACAGGCGCTGTGGGCTGTGAAGGCCAGCCGTGGTACTAGTCACTACTCAACGGTGACCATGTACCCTTGCTTTCTGAGACTTACTCTCCATGAGGCTGGAGAAGGGGCCTGGAAGGGGTTTCAGAGTAACAGCAGGAACAGACAACTAGTAACAATCAGCTCAGTCTGTAGGTGAGCCGGGTGGGATGTGGAACAGCGCCTTAGTGCCAATAGCCTTCAAGGCTAAGGGAGCCCAGGCAGAGGGTGAAAGTCAGTCGTCAGGAACAGAGTCTCCTCCACATGGAGGGGGTTCTTGTCTAGGCCTTGAAGAAGGGGCAGAATGGGGGATGGAAAAAAGCCGGTTGGTCTGCTGGGCTTGACTGAAAGGAGCTTTCTTAGCCTCGAATCCACAGGCCAGGTAGGCCCAAAGCTGGATCTTGGAGACAATTAAATGTTGAACATGGGGCCCAAGAGATGGCTCAGCAGGTCTTTGACGTGCTTGCTGTGTAGGCCTGAACCCCTGGGTTCAGTCCCAAGGGCCCACATTAAAGGTGGAGGAAACTGACACTATAAGGTTGCCTTCTGGCCAACACACACACACACACACACACACACACACAGAAGCACGCACACATGCACACAAAAATAAAGCTTTTAAAACTTGGAAGACCCTTTTGCTCTTGGCCTTGTGGTCCAGAACTGTGCGCAAGCTTGTGCGCGTGTGCGTGTATGAGCGTTGCGTTGGTTAATGGCTCCGCTGTTGGTTTTCACCTCTTTAAAGGATACAGATCAGTACCCATGCAGTGATGGTCACTGTATTTCTTTATTTAACACCTTTCAACAGAAGCCGCCCCTCGGCAGTAAAGCCTTTGCTCTCCTTTATTCCTGCAGCCTGCAAGTTACTCGGTGCCCCTGTGTTCTTGCTGGTCTCAGTGCGTCACGTATGTGGATCATAAGTATCTGTCCTATACCTACTCAGCATACCGTCCCAAGGTTCATGCTTGGGCCACATATGAGAACGTCCTAATTTTACGTATGAATAAAATATCCCATTGTGTGGTTATACAACTAACGCATCGTTGTGAACTGCAATAGGAGCCTTTCTGTTCAGCTGTTCATTCCAGTAGCCTTGCTTGAAGAATTAAACATCTTCATTCTTCTGTCTGTTTCTTGAACTTTTTTTTTTTTTTTTTCATCTTTCCCTACACGTGAAAGCCAGGTCTTGCACCACAGTTTTGGTCACACGCTGGTCCCTCTGTGACCTTTACCCTCTGGCACCATCACACACAACTCCTAATGGGTTCAGTTAGTGCCGGGGATGCTGCCTAATGGCCATCCTTTCTCCTCATTCACACCTCTCAGACTGGAAGGATGCTTGTCTAAAAAGGCACGGGGTAACAGGTGAGGAGAAATGCATGGGAACAGAATCACTGAGAACAGGGGCCAATCTGTGGACGAGCCAATGGCTCTCCTCCACAGAGGGAAGACTGAGACCGAGAGCTGACAGTATTCCACATTTTATACATAACGATACAGTAGCAGGCAGGTGACAGCTCATACCACTGGTCCTTAAGGCCACTGTGGGGGGGGGGGGCTGGTGAGATGGCTCAGCGGGTAAGAGCACTGACTGCTCTTCTGAAGGTCCTGAGTTCAAATCCCAGCAACCATATGGTGGCTTACAACCATCCATAATGAGATCTGACACCCTCTTCTGGTGTGTCTGAAGACAGCTACAGTGTACTTACATATAATAATAAATAAATCTAAAAAAAAAAAAAAAGAAGGCCACTGTGGGAAATGACTACTAGAATTTCCAGTTTTTCATGGTTTTCCTTAAATTTCACTAACTAGGGTCTTTGCGTTACTTCCCTCTGGAGGTTAGACAAATGGAGACTAAGTGCCATATGAATTTTACAAGAAGTAGGAGTTTATAGTGTCATATGGGTTTATAATCACTCACAGATGGCCATATTAGGGAAAGTGGCCCCCACGGTATAGGAACCTCATCACCGTGTTTCCTGGCACTGACAGGGTCATGGGGGAGGAGCAGCAGATGTGGGTTTGTAAGTCCACACGTGTGGACTAGGATTTGAGAGGAAATAGAAATGGATGCAGAAGTCAAGAAGGGCGCCTCCACAGGAAAGGCTAAGGGGGTGTGGCTAAGGCTAAGGGGTGTGGCTAAGGAGGCAGCTAAGAGGCTCCTGCAGTGTTCATCCATCTGAGCCCAAGATCTGCTATGTTAAACATCTCCGTCAAGGTCACAGGGCTGAGCCCACCCCCACCACGGTTTTCAATATTTGGGCTTAGATCTAGAGCCCCGCACACTACCACAGACCTCCATTCCCAGGATTGAACCGGAGCATAAAAGAGGCCAGTGGCCTGATAAGAGACAATGAAACATCAAGCGTGGTTAGAAAACCCTTCAGGCCCCTGTCAGGGGGCTAGTTGAACCCGGACTTCGAGTCTCAGGGTAAGGAAGCTACCTTTTATCATTGTCAGTATTAAAAAGAGATGTTTCTCCTAATTAGAAATATCACCAAGGTCTTTTGCTAGAGGATTTCACTGGGAGATGAGATGCAGACTTTAAGTGTTGGTTTTTCAACTGATCACAGTGTAATGAGAGGAATGTCCACTCCCAGGTCTCTACATCACTATCTTACACGATAGTGTGCTTAACTTACTCTCTTTTTGGTGCTCCATGACATAGCCGTAGAAGGGTGCTCTCCAGGGCCATGTGGACTCTAACAAATACAGTAAGATGTTATTTTTTTGGTCCCTTCAAGTCATCGAAAATCTGCCTAACCCAGTGGGTCTGGGGAAAGCTTGTGAGAAACAAATGAGTGTGGGAAAGGCTCTCAGTTATATCAAGGTAAGGATCCAAGAAGAGGGAGGGAGGCACGCTAGTTTATGCATATGCTGTGTTGCCTGAATATATGTGCATGCACCAAATGCATACAGTGCCCTCAGAGGCCAGAAAAGGGGGTTGGATCCCCTGAAACTGGAATTGCAGATGGATATTTGCTGCCATGTAGGTGCTGGATACTGAACCCAGGTCCTCTACAAGAGCAACCAGTGTGCTTAATGACAGAGCCATCTCTCCAGCTCCAGCCTTGTCGTGAGCTCACGGGCTGTTCAGAGACAAAGGTTCCTCCACCCATTGCCCCCAGAGTCATGGAGCAGCCTGTTGAGGGTGACTATAGACATGAGGTCTTTGGGAGTTGAGAATACCATACTAGGAGGAAGGGCTTTCTCTGCTATCTAAGGAGACTCCGAAGCATTATTTAGCTTGTTCTGTGACTCTCTTTTTGTAAAAAAGATGTCCTTACCAGGAAGACATACCTTTTTTATTAGAATGTGAGTTTCAGGAGATGTGATGTAAGGTCTTTGAATCAGAAACCATATCTAAGCTACATCTTTATCTATCTCTATATAAAACTGTATCTGAGTTTACATACCTGTAAGTGCCGGCACTTACTGAGACCAAGGCAGGAGAACTGCTGTAAGTTCGAGGCCAGCCTGGACTATATTAGTGAGATCCTGTTTCAACAATACTGTCTTTAAAAAAATTATTTATTTACTTTAAGCATATGAATACACCATAGCTGCCTTCAGACACACCAAAGACAGGCATCAGATCTCATCACAAATGGTTGTCAGCCACCATGTGGGTGCTGGGGATTGAACTCAAGACCCCTGGAAGAGCAGTCAGTGCTCTTAACCACTGAGTCATCTCACCAGTCCAATAAATACTGTCTTTATTTTCTGTCCTGCCTCTAAAAGAAGTCCTGCATCTTGTAGGAATTCATTAGAGTTGTTGCGAGGATTGTTAACAAAAGGCAACTCTGGAGACCTCCTCAGAGTCAGAGGCTGAGATGCTAGTGTGGCTTTTGAGGAAAGAAGAAAAGCAAGAAGAGGCTGCTGGAGTGAGCAGCTGTGAGAGGAGGAGCATGTGGTGTAGAGAATACACAGGGAGGAGGGCGGGCTATAGCACGCATCCCAGATACCATTCGATGCTGAGAACTCTACTTTTTGTCAATGTATGTAAACATTTGATAAACAGCCCTTTTATTTGATGTTTAAATTAAAAATAGATTTAAAAATTAAGATCAAAGCTGGGCATGGTGGCGCATGCCTTTAATCCCAGCACTCGGGAGGCAGAGGCAGGCAGATTTCTGAGTTCAAGGCCAGCCTGGTCTACAGAGTGAGTTCCAGGACAGCCAGGGCTATACAGAGAAACCCTGTCTCAAAAAACAAAAAAACAAAAAAAAAATTAAGATCAAATGTGTGGTTGCCACTACCTGTGATCTGCAGTAAAGTGAGGGCCAAGAGTGACCATTTGCCTGAATCGCTGCCCTCTGGACCAACTAAAAGCCTGGGCTTTGATTTCTGATTCCTTCCCCCAGTTCTGAGAACAAGCGGGCATGATTGATGAATTGAGAACAGGCACAGGGAACAACAGATCCCACTGCTAGACATGACAGGCTGTCCACAAATCAGATAGCAAGAAGACTTTATCTAGAGGCAGGTGTGGCCATACTGTGTGTGTGTGTGTGTGTGTGTGTGTGTGTGTGTGTGTGTGTGTGTGTGTGTGGTGATCTGCCATTGGATCCCAGAAAGCACAGCATGCTTTGGAAGTGAGAGAGAGTGAACCATAGGCCAGCCCAGGAACTGTTACCAGCCTTTGTGGTCCTTTGACGCAGTAGAGGTTTCTCAGGAAGTGGAAGGCTGCTTATCTAATGAGGTCCTGAGAAAAGAGCTGAGAGATACAGTGGAGACCGAGGCCCATCTTCCAAGGTCAGGATTCAGTCCTAATGTGGAAGCTGGCCAGGGTTCCTCCCCGGTCTCAAGCTGCTGGGTAGAACCCTCCTCACTCCCAGGCTGTTCTGCAGGCCGACCTTGAGAACAGTATCACACAGCTTGGGACCCTATGAGAAGAACTTGCCAAGTTATGGCTAAAGAGTGTGGCATTCGAGGGCCATCCCTCAGGGCTGGAGAGATGGCTCAGTGGTTGAGAGCTTGGGCTGTGTTCCCCAAGGATCTGGATTCAATTGCCAGCACCTACATGGCAGCTCACAACCATTTATAGTAACTAGAGTTCCAGGGTTCTGACACCCTTACAGAGACATACATGCAGGCAAAACACCAGTGAACATAAAATGAAAATAAATTGTATATTAAGAAAAAATAAGCCACTCCTCATTCTCGAAGTATCTGTTCCACCCTGTGTGCCCGACATCTATTCTAGATGCTGAGGTAAGAGTGCCAGACGCTGTACAGAAACCCTGCCTTCCTTCAGGGAGCGCGTCTTCTGTCCTGGAGGAGGAAGAGCACATCTACTGTACCATGTTAAATACCGCACACAAACAAAATAAAAGTCCCAAAGCCCTTCAGAGCTTGAAGTGTGCACCTCAGGTTAACCCAGAGTGTGCTCAGCTCAGCCCTTGCAGTGTCTTCCTGACAGATATCACTCCCAAGTGTCTACAGAGAGAGCTAGAAACTGGCAGACTATGTTTTATCTTTAACACTCTGACCTAGGGGTTTAGTGTGGGGCTCTGGGATCAGAACCTGGGTTTGTTTGTTCGATGTATGTGAGTACCCTGTCACTGTCTTCAGACACACCAGAAGAGGGCATCAGATCCCATGACAGATGGTTGTGAGCCACCATGGGGTTGCTGAGAATTGAACTCAGGACCTCTGGAAGAGCAGTTGGTGCTCTTAGCCGCTGAGCCATCTCTCCAGTCCCCTCTACTTGAGCATTATGCAGGAAATAAAAAGCCGTAGAGTAGCAGTTGGCACACAGCATCTAATGTTAGTATTTTGGCTTGTTTGTTTTAAGTTGTAGATAATGGAGTGCGCATATGTGGGAGTTAAAGGGAATGAACCTAGCCTGTGTATCAACATGAAGAGATCTAAAATATGCAACACTCCATCTTTCCAGTTGTATTTCAAGCAGTGTTCTAGGTACTTGGGAAGCACTAGTGAGAAAAAAAAAAAAAAAAAAAAAAAGATCCTGCCCAGGTAGACCTAATACGCTAGCAGTGGGGAAATAGTGTGCAATGTAAGGGAATTAATCCTGTAATTCCAGGAGGATGCTTTGGAGAGCAGGAGGGAAGCCCAGAAGCACCAGGATTAAAGTGGGCAGCTGGCTGGACTGAGTCCCTGAACCAACAGGAGATGGTGCTGATGAAGAGCCCTGGGTGGACAGTCCGCAGAGTCACAGCCTTGCCCCTGCCACCTCCGGTTGAAGTCTTTATGTTGCAAGATTCTCTGCTCTGCAGAGAGGAGTGAGGGCTCTGTTTTTCTGTTGAGTGAAAAGCAGAAGGTTACAAAGGAAAAGGACCTTGTGGGAGGGGGGTCGAGGGGGGGAGCATGTGAGGGGTGATTGTTTGTGTGTGTGTGTGTGTGTGTGTGTGTGTGTGTGTTAAACACTCTGAGGTAAACTTTGGAGCTATAAAATTCTTTGGAGGCACAGGTTAGCAGAGTCACAATGCAGAAAACCACACAGTAACACAGAACAAGTGTGACACTGACAAGCTGTGCAGTGCCTGTGGCATATGACATCTTTGAGCTGAAGACGCAGCAGTGATGGCAGGAATGGGTCCCAGGATGACTGTGACAGTGCTGTCATTTCCGGGAGTGTGTGGCAGTGTGTGCTTTAAAGCTGAAGTTTCAGGGGTTTCTGCCTCTTCCCGTGGTGCAGAACCAAGACATGAAGCCTAAGTTGCTGGGCAGCTGGGACAATCTTTAAAAATGGTGGCTGCACAGGGCTGCTGAGGACAGGGGGGAAATGTGACCCAAGTTCAGTGATGCAACTCAGTGTAAGAATGTCATCATTGGCACTGGAGATGGTTCAGAGCTTAAGAGCACTGACTGCTCTTGCAGAGGACCTGGGTTCATTTGCAGCAACCACACGGTGGCTCACAGCCATCTCTAATTCCAGTGCCAGAGTCTGATACTCTATTCTGGCCTCCACAGGCATCAGGCGGAAACATGGGGCCAGACCCACACCCAGGCACTCACATACACACGTCGGCTTTTCTTTTTAACTAAGGAAGTGTCATAATAAAAGGCAGACTGTAACTGCAGGTGAGGACACACACGTGCAGACTATAACTGCAGGTGAATGCACACATGCAGATTGTAACTGCAGGTGAAGGCACACATGCAGACTGTAACTGCAGGTGAAGACACACACGTGCAGACTGTGGCTACGTGTCGCCGATATGTGAGACACTAATGCACTCTCTCAGAGCTAGAAGCTCAGACTGACAGCACACAGCCTGCTTCTCTCCCGACCGGAAGGAACATGCTGGCAGTGCCACTTGGAAACTCTGAATGCTGCCAGCTATTTAATCTCTCCAAGCAGCAGTTTCAGTATCTGCAAACTGGAGGAACTGTTATTTACTTCATAAAAGTGTTTCCAAGGTTAGGGAGAGCTCAGAAACACCAAGGTCTTCGTTTCCTGCTGAGCACTCTGGGAAAGTTACTGAAACCATGACGGAGCAAGGAGGAGATGCTTCTCATTGACACTGTTCAGAGACACTTCTGCAACAGCAACAGTTAAAAAGTAAAAGTATACATTTTATAAAGAGAATATTCACACCACGGAATGTAATGAAAACACTAGTAAAGAAGGTAAGAAGATTGATCCAAACATAGGAACAAAATGATGAAGTTCCATGACAGCTCTATGTGCAGTCATTTGGTACAGTGTAGAAAGTATTTCAAAATGATGGGAAAGGGTACGATACTTAGCCAACAGTTTGGGAACAACCAGGATCCTAGGTAGAAAAATAATAAGTTAGTTAGATCCTTTTTTTTTTTTTTCCAAGACAGGGTTTCTCTGTGTAGCCCTGGCTGTGACTGTCCTGGAACTCACTTTGTAGACCAGGCTGGCCTTGAACTCAGAAATCCGCCTGCCTGTATAAGTTAGATCCTTAACCAGTACTGTGTATAAGTAAAATTTCAGACGGACTGAGGAGGAACACGTACTAGAATATAGACGCGCTGACATAACCTTGGGGTGTGAAAGGCTCTTCTGATGTCCATCAAAGGCATGGTTTGAAGATGAAAGAAGCTCTGGGTGGCAGGGCTACATTTGTACAGACTCCTGTAAATAATGTCAAAAAGCCATTGTTCTAACCTATAGGAAAGTGACATTTGGAAAGATAACTCTCCAGCTGAGTAGCCTCTGATCACCACACAGGAGGCGGCAGGGCTAACACACTGGGCAGTCAAGCGGCAGTTCTTAGGTAAACTGTGGCGCATCCCTGTGCACAAGTGTAAGATGCCAGGCATTGAAATGTCACACACACACAAATAATCTCATAGGTTGAGAAACAATTTATTATGGAAAAAAAAACCTGCCAGCAAAAACTTGGTATGGTTTATATCACATTCCTGGTTTTACACAGAGGTGAAATGACCAGAGTTCCTGGCCAGTGAAGGCGACCTATAAGATGCTGTCTTAGAAATAAAACGTGCAGGCAAACAAGGAAACAAACAAAAAACTTTGGGCTAGGTAATGACATTAGCCACCAAGCGTAAGGCCCTAGTTTGATCCTGGAACCAAAATGGTGATGGGAGAGAAACGACCCCTGACACTTGTCCTCTGACATCACACATGTGCATAGACACACACAATTAATAGAGGATTTAAAGATTTGCTTCTATATAAGACCAAATGTTAGAAATTATTTTTAGATGGAGGGATACAGGAGCCTACTTACTCCTCACCTCCCAACCCCCTAACCCTTGAACCCTGCCCCCATACTTTAATGTTTCAATGTGTATCTTTGCTAATTATGAAAAATGATACTTTTCACAAGCTGGAACCTCATTTTCATAAGAGGAGCCAGCTTGAGGTGTATCAGGAACTCAACCCGGGACAGCTGGGGCATCGAGAGGACGGGATACAGTGGTGCATGCCCGGAATCCCAGCGATTGGGAGACAGAGGCAGGATTAGCCGTGACTATGAGGCCATCCTGGTCTGCATAGTGAATTTTAAGCCTGTCAGAGCTACTGTAGCAAGCAAGCAAGCAAGCTGAAGTATAGGATGGGCTGGGCATGGTGGTACATGCCTGCAACCCCACCACTTGAGAAGCTGAGGCAAAAGTAATTTGAGCTACATAGCAATGAACAAATAAATAAGATGAAGATGATGAAAAGAAAAGAGAGGGGGCTCTTTATAAGACAATTCTACCTAGAAGACATGGCAAACGTTTCAAATGAGAAACATAAGACTCATTTGCACAGGGAAGGCTGCTGGAAGTCAGGGATGTCACATGATCCCAGGTTCACACATTAGCATCATCACTAAGACAGCCAATGAGCTTATCTCACAGTGGAAGACTCAATGACCCGGACTTTTAGCTGAGTGTCTGCATGGGCACAGTGGGTAGATGTCACATGAGATCAGGAAAAACATCTCTCCTCCATAACACCCTTCCAACAAGTTTAGTCTGGACCCAATCCTGAGCAAACAGCTAGAGACTCCTCTGGACTCTTCCGGGGGTAGGGGGAGAGAGAGAGAGAGAGAGAGAGAGAGAGAGAGAGAGACAGACAGACAGACAGACAGACAGACAGACAGACATGGGGACAGTTTTAGATGAAAGACACCAAATGTATGTAATTACCAAAGATAGCACTTGGAATGAATGGAGATCGTTTGGGGAACCAGAAGAGAAAAATTTTAAATATTTAAATATAAAATGAATTAAAGTAATTTTAAATTTGAGACTGTGAGAGAAAATTTTGAAATCTTTAGGACATGAAATCTTTATGGCATTGTGTTCACCTAGACAAATGTTGGCAGAGAAGGAACCCAGGAGTAAAGGGCCTTGAATAGCAGAGACAGAATAACTGAGACCAAATATGATAATCTAGTGACTGCAAACAGAGGGTACACAGCATACACTGTTCTGCGTCTCCCCCATTTGTATATAAACTTGAACATTTTCTAATTAGAAGTTGTGGTACAACCTACAGAAGGGAAAAGCAGAGGAAAGTAACTGTAACAGATACGGTGGCCAGAGAGGATGTGTGGATCTTTTTAACTCCTGACCCAAATAATTCAGTTCTAGGGAGAGCTTACTGACAGGATGTTCAGTGCGCAGAACTATGGTGGGTAATCGCCCAAGGTGGGTCCTGAATAGGGATCTACCAAGGCATGTCTGAAAATGTAAAGTCAGGGTTATAAGGGACCTTCCCAGGCAGCAGGTCCCCAGCTGATAGATACCCACCATGCCATATGAAATAGGAATTAGCACTCGAGTTTCCCTCATAATTTTAGTGAATTGATTGGGAGAGGGGCAGTGGAGGAGGGGAAGCTACATGGAAGTGATTGTTTATTTTCTTCCCGTTCTTCTGTTTTGTATTTGCTCAATTGCCCTAATGCACGAGGCTCCTGACCACCACAGAGAAGGTGAGCGCTGAGGCGCACACCCCATCCCTAAAGCTGGTGCAATGGTATTTACTGTCACACTTAAGTTTTACAGTTGAAATACTGTCACTTAATCACCTCTACCTCGCTAGTGTTTCAGCTGCCTTGAATTTTCAAGATGTTGCTATGGCTTTTGGTGCTAATTTGACATTCAGGTAGAAGTAAGAAAAAAAAAATTTAAAGGGACAGACGAAAGGAAAAATCAGACTGTTGTCACACTGGTGGTATGCACTCCGCTAGTTTGCTGGGAGGACTGTGGAGCCCACAGTCACATGTGTCTCAGGAATGGAGAGTCCATAATGCCTGAGCAGTTTCACTCTGAGTAAAACATCGAAGTCAGAAAGGCCAGCAATGTTCTGTTTTGTGTGTTATCTAGAAGGGACTAAGAAGCGAATAAAGTGTGCAGCAAACAGCATGTCTTTAAGTCCACCTAGAGAAAACCTTAGAAACATAAACTTCTGTCCATAGTGTAAGCCACCAAGAGCCAAAAATGAGTCCATAAGGATTACACATGGAAAGAAAAACTCATCTCTGAAAAGGCTCAACAAAGCAGAGCCAGTCTAGAAGGGACAGTAGATGGGGAGTCCAGAAGAAAATAAGCCTTGGTTTCAACAGTCAGTCACTTAGCACACAGGAGAGATGCAGGGTAAATGACTTCCATTTGAATGATAGATTTTATTAGAACAAGTCGTATTTATGAAATAACCCAAAACTTGAGAGTGTTGACCAATATCTATGTCACTCAGCAAAATTTAAAATACCCATCTCTGAAATGGCTTCCTGAACTACGCCCTCACTCTTCGGGGCTTCTGTCACTGTTTGTGTTGGAGATCAGGGCTTGGTTGTGGGGTTTGACCTTTTCAGCTGGGTGGTCAAGCTCAGTGAACCTTCTCTATGGAAACCAAACCTTTGTCCTCCTCTGCCCTCTGGCGACTTCTCCCATCTCCCATCACTCTCTATACCCGTGGGTGACTGAGCATTGCCTTACTTCCTGTGTTCCCAATTCCTTCAAGAACTTGAAACTAATTTCTATCATGCCAGTCCAGGAAAAGAGACTAATTTACTTTGCCTGAGGCAGTATAGTGTCCACTCCTGCCCTCCTGCCCAGGGGCATGGAGACTCAGAGCCAGTCAAAGTCAGCCCACCAGAAGCTCACAGGAGGCTTGCCTCGACTCTTTGCACCCTCTGTGTGTGAAGGACGGCCGGCAAGACCAGAACTCTTGGGCTGACTCAGCCCACAGCCTCCCAAGCCAGTTCCCTCCCCCTTCCATAAACAGACTTTCTGTATATGAGAACTACCTTGAACCATTTTTAGTGTCTTTACCATAAACCTGTCCACTTGGATGATCTGTGGTCCTCTGGCATGGTTTCCATGGTTTGTGGTCACACTTTGGACTGCTTCCAGCTTGCCAAATTCCTCTTAAAACAGCATTTCTGATGACTTACTACAATGAAATGGTCTGTGCTTTTATTTATTCACCGTGGGTGTGTCGATTCTGCCTTCTCTTATCCCCTTTAACAAGAGGTAAAAGTTCTTCAACCCTCAAGGTCCAAGTCAAACGTTATCTCTTTTGCAATGTCTCGCTTATCAAACTGTTAATGTTTCTGGCCCAAATTGTTTGTGTTTTGTCGGTACAGCTTGTCCTACATGGGTCACACAAACTGCAGGAGGCCTGGTCCCTTAGCCAGCGAATCCAGTTTTGACAATAACTACTTTAGTTTTTGTGCCTTAACACTTCGTGTAACACTTGGTGTCTGGAAATTGTCGATCAGGGTTTAATAAGTTGCTAATTGTTCCTAGTCCTTTGATATGGAAATTTTTATCTCTGAGCAGAAGAGATGGATCAGAGGTTGAGAGCACTTAACCTCTTGGTTCCCAGCACCCACACTGTGGTGTGCAACTGCCTATAATTCCAGCTCCAGGAGATCTGATGGCCCTCTTCTGGACTCCATGGGTCCGTGTGCAGATAGTGAACAAATAAAGATAAACAATAAAATGAAATATATGTCTACTTGTTCTCACAAGTCTACCAAGGACAGTCAGGTTGCTGTTAAAAATCAAGGTGGCCCCGTGCGCCACCACAGACTGTAACAAAATGCATTTACTTTGTCGTTTTTTTCCCCCAACTCTGCTGTCACGCCCTCTAAGGATGCAGGTAGATGCTTGTTTTCTGTCGCTGGATTGTGTATGTACTGACATGTCAGAGCGGAAGCTCTTACCCTTTGCCCTCTCACATCCACTGCAACACCTAGAAAACCCCCACGCTCATGTGCACTAAGCTCGGGTCCTGCTGGCAGGCTGGGTTGGGTAAGTTACTACTGACCCTCAGGGTTGCTGAGCACCTCACTGTTTACAAAGTGCTGTCCCTCCAGTCCTTCGCATTGTCCTCCGTGTCTTAGCATTGAGAAGACAAGCTCAGACAGGAGGGGTTCATGGTGGCTGCAGTGGAGGCTTGAGGGTGGAGCCCAGCTCTACGGCTCCGGCTCCGTATTCTTGCTGAATTAAAATAACCTACCTCTAACTCTGCTGAGAGCAGAAACTAACAGGGCATGCGCGGTGCCTCCACCTGCTTTGCCCTTTTCACTCTCCACACAGCTGTAGGGGTGTATTCCACTCAGTAGCAGAATCAGTTGGGATGCAGGGCATGCATCTCCAGATATTAAGTTTCTCTGGTTTGGGTTTTTTTTTGGGGGGGGAGGGGTTTGTTTTTGTTTCTTATTACAAGGAGGCTGTTTGGTACCGACTCGGTCACTATCTGATTTGATAGTACCTGCTCAAAGATATGATACAACCCCAAACTGAAGCATCTCTTTTGAGATTCTTTCCTGCAGATCTTAATTCCCCTCTCTATTTGGCATAGAGGCACTCTCTGTGATGTTACTTGTTTTCTGTGACATTTTCATATTTCGGTCGGACCAGAGTGGTAGGGTTAAGGCACAGGGGCACCATTGGGTTCACCTCTCTCCTTCTCTTGTGCTTTTTCCCGCTGGTTTAGGTATTGTTAGAACTCAGAGGGTAGCTCACACACATCTCCTTTATCCACATTTCATACCTCAGCAAGAACTAGTTGCTCAGATGGGTCCTTACAGAGATCAGAGCTCCGAGGAATGGGACCCAGGACAGGTAAGAGTTTAGGGGCCAAGGGAAGGGCTGCAGCGTGGGGGCATGGTGCCCGACGGGAGGTGTGGGAGGGCACTGCTGTCTCAGAGAGGAGTGGTCCTGGTAACTGATGTCCGCCAGGAAACAGTCACCATGCCTTTGACTTAGCCTTGGAGTTTTAGTCGATTCTGGTCACTGCAGGAGGCAGTGGCTGTGACCAGTGACCTCTCACTTTTAAGAGTTGGCAACGCGCACAGCGGCCTCTCGGCCTCCTGTTGAGGAGTGATGACTTCCGGAGATAACTGGTTCTCCTTTTAAGTGAAGTTGACAATTCAAAACGTGGAGATCTCAGAATTATTTTCTGCTGCTAAAGATGGAAAGGAACTGTTGGTGACGGGAGGATCCCTTTTCTGTTTCTCCACTTTGCAGACAGCTGCAGCAAGACTACCCCAGAGCTCTGATTTTCAGCACCGATGACTTTTTCTTCAGGGAAGATGGCACCTATGAGTTCAACCCCAACCTCTTGGAGGAAGCTCATGAGTGGAACCAGAAAAGAGGTGACAAATTCCTCTCCAAACCCAGGGAGGGGGCAGAGGGGTCTTATGCATGTACATTGTAGCAGCTTCAAAATGAATACATTTCCTGAAAAGAGCTTTAACCAAAAGCCTTGATGTTTTTCTACCCTGCAGAATGGCAGGGCTTGGAACCCCGTTGATAATGGCTCAGCACTAGGTAGCGTTTAACTGTGTGCGGAGGGCCTCCCTTAACGACAGTAACAGTAATGTGATGATGCTTGACTGCCGACTGCTGCATGTTGCTCACCACTGTGTTGCATTGTGTTACAGCAAGGAAAGCGATGCGGAATGGCATATCCCCCATTATTATTGATAACACCAACCTGCACGCCTGGGAAATGAAGCCCTATGCAGTCATGGTAGGGAGAAGTATCATTCTGAATTCTCAGTTATGGCCATTTTTATGAGAAAGTTGAAATGTGGGTTCTTTCCTCTTTTTTCTAGTCTTCCAGGAGTTCACATTCACTAATGGTAGTTCTCCCAAGAAGCCAGTAAAGTTGGAAATGTTGTCTTGGGCTTTCTCTGCTGTTCAGCTGCTGAGGGGCCACTTCATCTCTGAGGGCCTTCCATCATTAGCAGTACTTGGTCTGAGTCCTTGGTAGATATTTTCCTTCCTTCCTTCCCCCCTTCCCTCCCTCTCTTCCTTTTTTCTTTTTCTTTCCTTCCCTCCTTCCCTTCCTTTTCTTTCTTTTTCTTTCCTTTTTTCCCTCTCTTCCTTCCTTCCTTCCTTTTTCTGTCTGCCTGTCTTTCTCTCTTTCTCTTTCCTTTCCTTTCTCTTTTTGAGACAGGATCTCACTATGTAGCTCTGGCCATCCTAGAACTCACTATGTGGACCAGGCTGGCCTCGAACTCATAGAGATTTGCCTGCCTCTGCTTGTCTCCTGGCTTGGCTTTCTTTCTTTCTTTTCTTTTTTTTTTTAAGATTTATTTATTTATTAAAGTACACTGTAGCTATCTTCAGACACTCCAGAAGAGGGCGTCAGATCTTGTTACGGATGGTTATGAGCCACCATGTGGTTGCTGGGATTTGAACTCAGNACACTCCAGAAGAGGGCGTCAGATCTTGTTACGGATGGTTATGAGCCACCATGTGGTTGCTGGGATTTGAACTCAGGACCTTCAGAAGAGCAGTCAGGTGCTCTTACCCACTGAGCCATCTCACCAGCCCCATGGCTACTTTCTGTCTAGAGGAGCATCCACTGACACTTGCAGGGAGGTACAGTTTAGAGAACACACTGGCAGGGCTCTGGGTCCCAGCGAGTCAGGCCTTCCTGCTGTAGGCGGGGATCTCAGCACTCTTGCTAAGAGTTCCAGGGCAACAGAATTTCTTAGTTTATGGACAGATTTAGGATTAACAGTGTGACACTCTTAAGGCAGCAGAATACAAATATCAACGCATCACTCTGCTCCATTCTGATCTTTTCAGACTGCTTGTATCTGATGCTAACAAGTTTTCATTCCACAAACAACAGAGCAGGAGGCAAACAGCTTGAGTTACACATGGGCCCTAGTGTGTTGTGAGGTCTCTTCCACAGAGCCCCTGGCAGTTTAAAGATCCCCCCCCACACACATTTAGGTAAAATAGCACACAGACAGGTGTGCTTCTGTCTAGGATGCCTTCCTGTCAGCTCTGCTCAGCCCCAGGAGGTACAGCTTGGATGAGCACACATTCAAGCCACATGAGGAAGGCAGGTGGAGCCACAAAGAGTTGCTGACACAGGCGTAGCCCAAACCAGCATTAGGAACATCCAGCAGTGGCTTCCAGGAAGCTCTTTCACACCTCAGTTTTGGGTACAAGCCATCCACAGCTGTTACAGTCGAGAGCTGCGAGTACAATGTGACAGTTGAATTCTTTCCTGAGTAGAACCACCTATCCAAAGGGTGAGGAGGAAACTTAAATATTTAAATGTGTTTATTAGCTGATAAATAATGACCTTACACCTTTGTGGGGTGCAGGGGGTGCTCTGGTGGATGTGTTCCTGCCTGAGTCAGGGGACTTAAGATTATCCGCCGCCTCAAGCATCATTTTTGGGCATGACGAGAACGTACTGTCTTGGCTGTTTGGATTTGTGTAATACTAACTGTAACCTCCTCTGGTATAACAGAGCACCACAGCTTATGCATGCTGCCCGAGGAGGAAATCCCTCAGCTTAGCTCATTTAATTATGTTTTCTAACACGTCGAGCACTAGTGATAGTAGAGGGCTGTTTGAATGAAGTGGTCAGCTTACAGATGGATGCAAAGGAACATTCAGAGGTTTACACGAGAACCTTTCTCATTTCCTAAACTCATGGAAATGGGACCCAGGGCATGGGGCCAAGCACTGCAGAGCAGGAGGAGCTGGGCTTGCTGGAAACAGTATATAAAATATGTGGAGATCACTCTTATTTCATAAGTGGAGCTCTCAGTTACAAACTGAGGTGGGAGGAGGTAAATCCAAGATAATCGTGGAAGTGCCTTTAGAAATTCCCCAGGTTCACTGTTCACACCTGTGTTTGGGGTGTTTTATCAAGAGTTCAGTGATCCGTCTTAAGGATGTTCAGACTCCTATTAGACAGAACTGACCATCTTTGACACTGACTCTAACACATTGGGAGAGCCTAAGTATGGGGATGAAATGCAGGAGAGAGATTCAGGGCCTGGATAACTTGTAAAACGGGGGCGTTTGGACAAGGCTGTGGTGAGTGATAAATGCAATGTGAACATCCCCAAGTCTACATGCCACATCTTCACTGTCTTATGTGCTTCTGAAAAATCAGGCCCTTGAGAATAACTATGAAGTTATATTCCGAGAACCCGACACTCGCTGGAAATTCAACGTTCAAGAGTTAGCAAGGTACCTCTTTGTTTTCCTAGTTCTTCATTCTGTATCCTGCTCTTTTCAGGAATTTCAGACTGAACAAAAGCATCTTTGCAGGCTGGAAATGGACTAGTTTTCAGGCCAGAAATGGTAATTCTTAGAAATTGATAACTTTGGAACTATTAATGTGAGGCCCTTAGTTTTGAGCGAGCCAGATGTCTAACATGATGCTAACCCTTGGCTTGGACCTGGTCCTTCTAAAGGACACTTAACTTTGTGCTCAGATGCTTCCTCATTGATGAGCATTTAAGGCAATTGCTCCGCATGGGACAAGAGCTTTGGATGTTAAGCAGAATGTGACACATTCCTGCCGCTTTGATTTATACAGCAACACGTGTCCAAATAGTAACTTGGTTTTAATGCTTCTGACAACCACACTCCATGTTACCCGATGCCAAATGGCCCAATAGAAGCAGAGTATTTCTAAAGCAAGTCTATGGTCAGCCCCATGATTGCCTGGTTGCTAAATCTGACATGGCTCAGGAGCTCCAGTCTGTAATTGAAAACCTTGTCAAATGAACTTCTAACCACATCCCCAGCAGATATTTGTGCCCTCCAGAACTCAAGATTGTTTTAGTATCATTTTATGGTATCGGACCAACTGATCCAAACTGATAACAGATATATTATGTCATCAACAAGCAGATCACTAAATGCACCAGTTATATTTGTCGGTGTTTGTTCAAAGTCAACATCACTTGGCATTTCTTTAGAAAGGTCTAAAGCCTTCTTTTAGAAAGGCCTTTGTAAAGCTAGCCCTAGGCTTTTTGGGGGTGTGCAGGGCAGCATGAGAAACAGCAGCAGAGCTGTCGAAGTACCTCGACAATACAACATATGCTCCTGTCCTGTCTCCTGAGGCAGAGCAGCAGCCACAATGCAGGATTTGTATGTAATGTAAGTTACTTATGATGACCTGCCTTAACTAAAGACTTGTGGGGTTTTGTTTTTTGTTTTCCTTTTTTCTACATAGAAGAAACATCCATGGGGTCCCAAAAGAAAAAATACACCGAATGAAAGAACGGTATGAACACAATGTTACCTTTCACAGTGTCCTTCATGCAGAAAAGCCGAGCAGAGCGAACAGGAACCAGGGCAGGAACAGCGAACCATCCAGCGGCTCTGGGTACTGGAACACCTACACAGAGCTCCCCAACCGGAGGGCTAATGGCCTCTACTTCAACGAGGGCTACAGAAGGGGTGGCCACCACCAAGGATATTAATGGCCTGGGCACAGCTACTGCAGAGTTTTCCTAGAGAAAGTTTCTACTTCAATTTTTGGTATTTATTCTTTGTTCAGGGTTAGCCAGAGCTCTAAGTCCAGTGTAAATAGCTAAGCCCAGAAGTTTCTGAACAGAGGTCATTCTATTCATTATCTCCAACAAGTGATGTCAGCGTGCGTCTGTATGCATGGTCTGATGAGGAGAACCTGCTGAGGAGTCAAGGGTCTTTCTCTAGGGAAAGAATTGATTTGAAATTGAAATCCAAGATTATCAATTAGTTGCTACAGTCATGAATAAAACAAGACGCTACTAGTACATTTCTATAGGCTACAGTGCTACTGTCTCTGACACACCCAGCTTCTCCACAGAGCTGGAGAGGTGAGGGAGGCAGAGGCAGGAAGCAGTTTAGTGTCATTGCCGCTTTGATGATCTGTCTGCCTCCAGAGACCTGAGCCGTCACTCTAATGGCACTGATTTTCTTTTAGACCTAAAGCGCAAAAGGGAATGTAGTCCTTCAAGGTAACATTAGGGGGGTTACCCCCTCTGTTAGAAATGCCTGTGAATTCTCAGTAACAAAGGCAACTAAGAAGAATCAGTATCATTATAGTCACACCTTGTAGACAGCAGCGTCAGGACAAACTCCTCCCTCTAGCTTGTAGTCTAACAGTGTATATAAACCTGCTTCCGCAAAACACCAGTTTTTAAGGATCATCAAGTGATTTCTAAAATGATGCCTGTAATGTGTTATTAGTTAGTAACCCCGTTGTTCAGGAGTGCAAACCAAGGAAGCAGCCAGGGTGTAGGTGATACAAGGAGATACGAAAGCCATGCCCACTGGGATGAGCAGTCTGGCTGTTGTATGTGGTGTTGAGACAGTAAACTGTGGAATGCCCCTCATATCAATTATGGATGTATGAGTCCAAATTAAATCCCAGCAGGCTGGAGTCAAATTCATTGGTACGAGACCGTGACAAGACCATGTGAGATGTATGCTTTATTTATTTTTGGCCAACAGCTTCTTTCTAATGTTTTGTGAGATATTATTTTAAGTGTCTTATATAATGGTGCTTTTATGGTTATTAAAATTGTATATGGTATTGAATTTATATTGGGTTTTCCATTGAATTTATTTTTGTTTAACAATACAACATTTACTAAAACCCAAGTACTTCACCGAAAACATAACCTTTGCATATATAATAGGCTTATTCTTGAATTATTGTTAATAACTGGGAGGAATGAAGGCTATACATTAGAAAGTCTACCTGCCACGCCATTATCAACTGTTGGAATCCACTCAACTTCTTCCTGACAATAAGCAACATACTTCCTTAACATTTTCCAAATTGGTGTCTTAGTAATAAGTAATGTTGTATAAAAATAACGCCAATAATGACAATAACAAAAAGCCCAGATGAGGAGTCTCATAATAAATTGGGATGAAACTGACATTTTAAGTTTGCACATGGCAGTCCTGTAGCAATTCATTTGGTTTTCTTACCTGCCAGGCCCAGGTAACTGCTGGAATCCTAGCCTGTGTGCTGCCTGTGTACATGACTTTGTTATGGATGGCTTCATGCATCTAAGTTGGCAAAGGGGAGAAGAGTCAGAGGCCAAATGGATTCCCTTCCTCTGGTTCCACACGTGCAGCCAAAGGACCGGATCCATGTTCCCTGATGTGGCTGGTTGGCTCTCAGAGCTTTGGTTTGCCTGGGCTGAGACCAAAGACCACAATAAAAGGCTTTGGTCTTGGGCCCAGAGCTTTCTCAGAGCTCTCAAAGTCCTGCCCAACCATGTCTCTGCTTTCTCCTACATGGAAATACCAAAATACTTGGTTTGGAAGCATAAAAATGATTAAATGCCACCAAGCTTACCCCAAAACAAACTGATTAAATGCTCCCAAGTCCGTGTTTAAAAGCAATACACACTTTTCCTTTCGACTCCTGTGGCTTCTGACTTACAGACCCTTTGAACAGCCATCACTGACTCCCGTTACTACAGCTCCACTTGCAATATTCACAGAATTAGCTCTGGAACCAAAGGCTCTCATTAGGAATAAATAACACCAAATGCTTTTGCCATTCATTACCGGTCATACAGTACACACTATTGGCTTTAACCATTGTCACTTTCAGAAGGAACATATGCACACGTCAAGGTTTCACACTTTGTTCAATCGGGCGGATATTTGTGGCTTATGGAAGGCCTCTTACTGGCTGTCTCTAACTGGTGGCCTGAGAGTGGAGAACAGAACAGCACTGCTGACAGGATTCACAAGAAAAAAGGTTAAATGTCAGCTGGGGCGTGGTGGCTCATGCACTTGGTGTTCCCAGCACTTGGGAGGCAGAGGCAGGTGGATCTCTGAGTTTGAGGCCAGCCTGGTCAACAGAACAAGTTCCAGCACAGCCAGGGAAACTGTGTCTCGAAAAACAAGAAAAGTTAAATTTTATAAATAGCATAATTCCTGTTAGGTAAGACTTATTTACTCTGCTCTAGGTTGGGTCTCCAGTACAATGATTAGGACATGAAGACCAAATGACACTACTAAGACCAGAACACTTGACAGCTGAAGTTCAGTCCACCTGCTGATGGGGCTGTGGTCAGGGAAGGACTCTGTAACCGGCCACCTTGAACCTTTTGTGTAGTGAAGGGTGACCCAGACTCCTCTCTCTACTTCCTACGTGCTGGCATGACAGGTGTGTGTCATTATGCCTGACTGGATTTCTAGCTGGAATAACTTGAGAGATTACACTGGGACCATGGAAAGGAATGACAAGGCTGACCAGCTGACCAGCTGACCAGAGGTAAACATCACGGTTGTGTCTGTTTACCAACAGGATGGAGCTCTGACAGGATGGAGCTCTAGCAGAACCAACCATGCAGGAAAGAACACTATTTCATAGGACTTCCTAGGGGAAAAAAAATTCAAAAACAGGAACCAGACTATATAAAGTAACCGTACTTAGCCAGTGACCCAGACTAAAAGCAAAGCTATGTTTATTTTGTATGTAAAATGATACTTGTAGTGATCCAGTCTAATCCTAAAGCTTTTAAAATTAGTTAATGACAACCGGCTTTAGTTATACCAATACAGAACCAGGTAGAGCATCTGAACAGCAAACAAACGCTTCAGTTAGAGTGCAGTTACTCCTGTCTTGACGCACGAACACCTATGAGTAGCCTGGAACTGTACATCTTACAAACTGAGAGGCTAAGATTCAACAGCTCATTTCTCACCGCTGTCACCTCTACAGTCCCTGAGAGACTCCTTCCTGGACCTGGGCCCTACGTGCTGTTCTGGCCTCTGTGCTGGCTGGGGATTCCTTGTGGAATCAATGGGAAACACTTGTTCATTTCCTCCCATGGAGTCAGGCACAAGGGCTTGCGTACTGAGCAAGGCAAGTTCTTCATCAGCTACTGAATCACAGTCCAGCAGAGAAACGCCACTGGCCTTCTGAAATGGCGTCCTCTGCAGAGAACTGGGTTCTTTTTTAACAGGTGTTGCGTATTTGGTGGCACAGCTCCGTGGCGGCTGAAAAGCCTTCTGTGCAGCTGGAGAGACAAAGGTACAGATGGGACTGACCGGGGGCGGTAAGGGCAGCCGACTTAGGAAATCCAAGGCTCTTCTTTTTCGACAGGTTTTCGGGTCATCGATCTCGTTCTCTCCACTACAAGACGTTGCTGCCATCTGGGCTGAGTGAGCCAGGGGCGCAGACTTCCCTTTCGGTGTGCAGTGTGATAAAGGACTTTGATAACTTTGCTGACCAGTAGGTGAAATCCTCTAACAAAACATACAAAAGAGGAGCCTATCATAATATACACTTGTATATAAATAAATAAGAATTAACCTTTCATTAGAAAATACTTACACACACCAACAGGACACCTTTCTTATCCAATTACTAAAGGATAAATAATGTCAAACACTCATGCTGTTATTCCTAACCCACAGGAAATAATTTTGCAAAATGACTGATGATATAAATATGGCCAGAAAAAGAAAATGAAGAGATCCTAATATAAGATTAAAAAGAAACAAACAAACACATGACATCATTTATGCTTTAACTTTCCAAGTGTTACAACCCCCCAAAACAACAAAATCATTTTAAAAGGACACACACTGCACAACAACTCCTACTACTTCTTCTGAACGTTTACTTACTTTGTGTGTACATGTTGCTCATGTGTGTATGTGTGCATGTAAGTACTCACATGCTACAACATAACTAAGGAAGTCAGAGGGCTACCTGTGGGAGTCTTATCTACTTCCTCCAGAGAGAGACCACGGCTGGCCTGCGTGGAGATCTAACACCTTTCTTTTCTCTAGTCCTGAGTCTCAGGCAACTGTTTATCATCTTTTTTTCCAGGCTCCTAACTGTAACAAGCACTTTTCTTGTATGAGGTAAGGACTGCTTGATTGAATTAGGGTGCAAAGCAGTGCCACCAGTCTGGCCAGCCCTGGCAGCCAGGCACCCATGATTAAGGAGTCACCTGAGCTTAGAGACTAAGCAACAGCTGTGGGCCAGCTTTCCTAGCATAGGAGCTGGCAAAGGACCTTGCAAGCACACGTTCTCGAAGTGCCAACAGTGTAGTCTGCTCCCAGAGTTTTACATTCATACTTCAACAAATCAGATACAATTTCCACATAGCCTATGCTTCAGCTACAGCAAGCTAACCACAGGTTAAATGCAGTTTAGTTCCACCATGTTTGCTAGGACATACGAAACACCTTACTTCCATACTAACTTACCAGTAACTGACCTCCTGCACCAAGGAGTTCTGAAGCGCAGGAAGTGGAGGCTGTGTGGGCCTCTCGGGTGGGGTCTTTGTTCGGGGTGGACCACTTGGGACTGTCTCCCTTTAGCAGGTGTATAAGCTTCTTTTCTGCCTCCTTGTAAAATGTGTCGATATTCTAAAAGAATAAATTGGAAAAGCCTGTCCTGAGTTGCTAATTCACACATTCATGTTCTCAGAAAGTATTTTCTTTCAGAAATAAAACATTCAGAACAGAAGAATGAGACACATTTTTGTTTGTTCTTTAGCTAGGGTCTTGAGATACACACACACACACACACACACACACACACACAGGTGTGTGTATGTATGTGTGTGTTTGTATGGCCTATGGCCTGGTGCTCACTGTATAGCCAAAGCTGATACTGAAATTTTGGACCTGCAGGCATGTGCACTTAAAATTCTATGTAAATCTAGTTCCCAGTACTGGGGTTGGTGGGGGTGGGGGTGGGGGTGGGAAAGAGTACTGGGGTGAGGGGAGGTGTGTGAATGAGCACATATGGGTGTGTGTGTGAATGAGCACATGTGCGCATGTTTCACTGGGCTGAAAGCACTCTCCGGGCACCTGCTGGTCCAGCTTCCAAGTCGCTAATCTCACCTCAATAGCATGCTTCATTTTGTTGACTCTCTCCTGAAAGTAGGCCTCCTTTGGACTGGCAGAAAATATGGAAAAATTGCCAGCAAATAAGGTCGGTATTCCTGATGTGGATTCTGGCTGGCACTGGAGGTTGCTTGCGGCAATTAGCACACGTGGCTTTATGTCTTCATTAAGGTCTATTCCAAATTTCACCACTAATAAATTAAGGCATTCATCTGACAGGTAGACCAAAGGAGCAAGACCTAGGATGAAAATGCCAGTCATTGTCATCTTTAGAACTGCTAGGATACCGATATACACAGAATTTCTAGAATGACCCATTACTTAAGGTGTTCAAATTTCAGTGCCAAACATTTCGAGGCCACAGGGCAACATATACACTGATAAATGCCCAGGAGAGTGGACATTTGATGCATCCTGCTGAAGAAAACACTGGCACTGCCTAGCAAAGCTATGGCCATCCTACCTTCCACTCGGGGTTCTTACTTCTAGCACTCGGCTCTGAAGACTGATGACCATTAAATAATAGTAAAATACATGTGAGCAAGGGCCATGGTAGCAGCTGCACCTAGGTCACTCTCTGTAGTACTGTCTAAAACTATGGAACGCTGGAAGCAACTTGTCTGCTCTCACTCACAGGGGAGTACTGTGTTCCACCCACACAATGGTTTCCTGGGCAGCTGTGAAAAGAAGGAAGAAAACCCCAAGGCAGTGCTAACTAGGAAAAGCTCTCCAGAAAGACATAGCAGGGAGACAGGGAGAACGCATATGCGTTCCTCCTGCTCTGAGCCAAGACTGGGGAAGGCTGAACAGGAAACTGACCAGGTGAGGTCTTGACGGGCAGGGGAGGACCAGACTCAGGGGAGAGTTAGTTCCTCAGGGAGGAAAGATACTTCTCCAAGCACAGCTTTTGTATGGCTCTGACTCTGACTCTTACAATCAGTAACAGACCTTAGCTCTACTTGTTTATTTTTAGTTTTTTGAGACAGGGTTTCTCTGTGTAGTCCTGGTGGTCTTGGAACTTGTTCTATAGACCAGGCTGGCCTTAATCTCATGGGGATTGGCCTGCCTCTGCCTCCCGAGTGCTGGGATTAAAAGCATGCACCCTGGACTGGTGAGATGGCTCAGTGGGTAAGAGCACCTGACTGCTCTTCTGAAGGTCCGGAGTTCAAATCCCAGCAACCACATGGTGGCTCACAACCATCCATATCAAGATCTGATGCCCTCTTCTGGAGTGTCTGAAGACAGCTACAGTGTACTTACATATAATAAATAAATAAATCTTTAAAAAAGAAAAAAAAAAGCATGCACCTCTCCCCCCATGTGTAGACCTCAGTTTCCCCATTCACTTCCCACTAAAGGGGAAGCAGTGTTGATACAGGACTACAGCACAGATCATAGATGAACTGGCAGCACCTTGTGCTGCCAAAATGTAAAGAACTGTTCAGAAAGTGAAGGAGGGTTACTGAGAGCTATGGGTGGCCTGGACCTGGGCAGCCCCAGGACGTACCTAGGCCAGGCTCTCTCACTTTCTTGGGTAATGATTTCCTGACCTTCCACATACTGGCCTCAGTGGATAGATAGATGACTTTGTTTCCTGTTCAGCAAGGAAACAAAAGCAATCAAAAGAGGTCCGTGCAAGTGTCTACCTCTCCACCAATTCCTGCACTGGTACCCTATCTAAGTACTCTTGCCTGTCTGCTGATGGATACAGCTTGTCTCATCAGTGTCTGGATACAGGACGTTCTGTGCTGACTGCCCAGTGTCAGCCTTGCCTCTCTTCCTTAGCTTCTTCAGCACACACTGTGCCCTCATGTGCCAGCAGCACTTTACCTGAAAACTATTCTTTTTGATCATGATTCTAACAACCATTTTCCTGTCATTCCCTTTAAACAAGTGATGAATCAGAGATATGATACACCCAATTCTCTTAAGAACAGACAGGAAAGAGAGGCTACTTAAGAGCAGCCCAGGGGCAGAAGGGAGAAAGAGGCGAGGACAGTTTTACAGACAGCAGCAATACATAGGGGTAGGGTGGTGTGTGTGTGTGTGTGTGTGTGTGCACATGCGTGCATGGCAGTCTTACCAGGACAGTATTACAGAGACAGGTTACAGAGAGAACAAGCTAGACAAAGGTGAAGACAGAACTAGCCAGAGAATGAGGAGGAGCCAAAAGATTAGTTAGAACAGATTACCAGAGTTAGTTAGAAGCCAAGCAGAGCCATTCAGTCAGAAGCAGAGAGAAGCTTCTATCAGCTTGAATCAATCAGCTTAGGGAGGAGTTTGGCCCAGAACACCTGAATTGAACCATCTAGACATTGTCCAAAAAGAACCAGAAAGGATGGGCTTATTCAGCAATAAGCCTCTGAGACAACAATTACATCTGATGAATAAGAAAGCTTTACACCAGACACTAATGATGCAGCCATACCCACCTCCTCTATTCCTCTGCTCCCCTTGTTCTGCTCAGTCAGCCAGTCTCTCTCCATGGAAAGGGCTCTGCCACAGTGCCAAAATCAACTACCAAGTCTTAGACCTCACCTCACAGCAGTGCTGGGAAAGAGCTTTGGACAGGCTTAATCACATCCATGGCAACGTCCCTTCTTTCAACATACAGAATCCTCAGCACCCCACCTCTCTGCACTCCTCTGCACTCCCTGCCTCCTTTATAAGTGCCCCAATCCTGAGACCCATGTGTCAAAACAGCCCTCTGTTTCCTCTTCTCCACTCAGACTGAACACATTCAGTCTCTCTGCTTTGCATCTCTCGGGTATACCAATGCTACTAAAGCCTGCATCTTCAGCTCTGACTACTGCTCAAGTACTCTTGTCTGCTCTGAAGTTCACGTGTCTATGAGCACAACTGTGAAGCCACATCTCCTCAAAAGCTCCATGCAGCTGCGACACCAGAGGCAAACCATGCTCCCCTGGATTGTTATCAAGTCCCCCTTTTCAGCAATCCCAGTCTTCCACAGCTTTGGACACCCACACTGTTCCCCCCACTTTCAGGGAGTACCCAGATCCTGTCTGCTGTTCTGAATCATGTCCTCAGCTTCTGTCTACTTCGTCATCCTCTCCTGCCTAGACTCTTACCATGGCATCCTCCTGGAGTCCCTGTTTGTGCCCATACCCTCGGTACTGTATGTTCAATGTAATAGCTCAAGTGATATGTGAAAAGGTCAAAGCCTGTCCCTCCTCTACCTTCCCATGACTTCTAATCACCATTCAAGTAAAAGTTAAAATATATACAAGGGAGCCGGCAAGATGGCTCAGTGGGTAAAGGTGATTGCTGTGTAACCCTGATAGTCCCAGTTCAGTCCCCAGACCCTACATCAAGGCATATAGAAAGAACCATCTCCATAAAGCTGCCTTGACCTCTGACCTCTGCACACATGCCGAACATAGTGAGCAATATAAGATGTAAAAGTATATCCAAGCACCCATACACCTGGTTCTTCTGTGCCTCTCACTCTCCACCAAAGCGTATAAGCCACCCGGGACTCTCCTCAGGCTCTGCAGGCTTCTCTTTCAGTTTTTGTCTGGCACCATCAATGAGGTCTTTTCTGAATGCTGTCTAAAATGGCAGCTGAGCATCAGCTCTGTCCCCACCCAGTCCTTTCTTCTTCCCTTTGGCCCTCCATTGTTTTGTTTGTTACCTCCCCCTCCCCCTTCCCCTCCTCCTTTCCCTCCTCTTCCTCCCACCACAGTGCTCCCAGGAAGGAATTCTTCTCTGCTGTGCACCTGGCATGGAACAATTACTCAATAAATACTGATGGAATCCACAAATGAGCTACCCGCCCTCTCTAACAGGCAGTGTGTGGACTCAGTGTGACTCAGATGACAGGGAATGACATAGCTATGTGGCTGACGAACGTAACAGCTAGAGACAAACCCCAAATCAGTCAGCTACTACTCACCAAATACAAGAGGGAAGGAAGGGAGGTGAGCAGGGAAGGAGAGAGGGAGGGGAAGGGAGGGTTCGCAGGCGCAGTAGAGGACAGAACGCAACCTGTAAGGAAACTGCCACAGAACAAGGAAATTCTTAAGATTTTCAAAGTGACTGTCTCTGCTATGAAACTTTAGACCCTTGGGATCAGGGACAACAAACAGATCTGTAAGATGGAAAGGAGCCTGCAGGACCACAGAAACTGACAGCATGTGTTATGTCCCACAACAGGACAGATTCGTGCATGAAATGGCAAAGTGAAGCCGGGCATGGTGGCGCACGCCTTTAATCCCAGCACTTGGGAGGCAGAGGCAGGCGGATTTCTGAGTTCGAGGCCAGCCTGGTCTACAAAGTAAGTTCCAGGACAGCCAAGACTACACAGAGAAACCCTGTCTCAAAAAACCAAAAAAAAAAAAAAAAAAGAAATGGTAAAGTGAGATGTGCACAGTGTGTGTAGAAAGCAAAATTAAAGACAAAGCTGCCTGTGATCATAATGGATAAAGATAGGAAATACAGGGCTGGAGAGATGGCTCAGAGGTCCTGAGTTCAATTCCCAGCAACCACATGGTGGCTCACAACCATCTGTAATGAGATCTGATGCCCTCTTCTGGAGTGTCTGAAGACAGTGACAGTGTACTTACATATAATAAATAAATCTTAAAAAAAAAAAAAAAGATAGGAAATACAACAACAAAAGCAAACAGAAGCAGAAATAAATGTACTGTCACACAAGCGACATTCCTGAGGCAAGGTTCCTGACAGGGAATGAGCAGGCACGAGGACAAAAAGCAGAGTGTGAAGCCTGAAGAGCTTTCAGGCCCAGGGCTGCATAGAAGCTGGTGTCAGGGCCAGTGAACGCTTCTGCTTGGACACTGCTCTTCCAGAGGACCCACACGTGGTTCCTGGCCATCTCAAAACAACGCAAACGACTGAGACAACAGAAAGGACAGTGAGCAAGCAGATATGGGAAGAACGAGAAAACTCTGACGGCAAAGAAGTGCCCAAGGAACTTAAAACGTGTGGTAGAGCTTGTCCTATGGCACTTGCTCCTTTAGGGTAAAAGACAGACAGGGCCCTGCCTTTACAACACTGCATCCCAGAAGGGAACCGGTTGTGTGGTGGATACACTTTTAGGTGCTGAGGAGTGCTGTTGCAGGATATTTGATCACACTGTGAACCCCGAGATTGTGTTATCTACTGAAAAACACCTGTTTCTAGTTGTAGTGTGGTTTATCCTTAACACATACCTTTAATCCCTCTGGCTGGAATATATAAATGTCATTAGTATGAATCTTTAATCCCAAGCAATGTAGGTAAGGATAGTTTATAGAAGGCAGCAGTCAAGTTTGAAAGTCTAATCGTGGGGCAACGTGACAAATACGAGAAAGATCTGACAGAATGAGTCAGAGATAGGCTCTTCCCAACTCTCACAAGAAAAGCAAAGAGGTTACTTAAGAGGGCACCACAGAAAAGAGAGAAAGAGAAAGGCAATTTTACTGGGACAGTTATGGAAAGATGGGTTGCAGAGAGAGAACAAGCTAGACACAGAAGAAGACAGAATGAGCCAGAGAATGAGAAGGAGCCAAAAGATGAGAACATATTGCCAAAGTCAGTACAAGGTCAAGCAGAGCAATTCAGTCTAGAGGCTGAGAAAGAAAGAGACAGATTGAATCAGTCGGCTTGAGCCAGCAGATGAGTTGAACCAGTCAGCCAGAGCTCAGAAAGAACTAGAAAAGGTAAGCTTATTCAGCAGTAAGTCTCAAAGGTTGGAAACATTCTAGAACTAGATAAGATTATATGGAGGCCAGAAGTTTCCAGGACTAGGGCTAGGTTAGCAGACAGAGGCAGTGAGCCTCAGAGAAAAGAAGCTATTTTTACAGGGTGCCAAGGAAGACAGCAAAGCTAGAAGAACACGTGATTGGGAGAGGAGAAGGCACTGTTCTGCTGGGCCTCTTGCTAGGCTTCATCTGACCAGCACCATGAGGGCACAAAAGCCAGCATGGCTGTCCATGGGAACAGTGAGGGTAACTGATGGCAAGGGCACATCACATGGTTAACGTGCAATAAGGGAGAGCAAGGAGCGAACGCTGAGGCAGCTGTATACAATAAATAATCAAGAAATGCAAGGCTGTGCTTACACAGGGGTCTTGGCTGGACTTTGACATCTGTGCACACTGCAGGTGAAAAGGGAAGAGCTTGGTAGATAAAAGGCACAATAAAACAGGGAGGGACAGACATTAGTGTCAGCATCTGCAGAGCAGTGTGAGCTCTAGGTGATTCCCCAGAAATACAAAATAAAATAAATAAATGCATAAGTAAATACATACATACATGCGAGATGAAGCCAGCCAAGATGCTGGAGACTATTAAAAGCTTAAGAGATCAGAGGTTGGAATGTTCCACCAATAGGTCAGATTATAATTATTTGATTGTAACTACTGAAAAATCAGTAAAGTTAAACAGCACAAAAGAGAATATAAGTTATTCTCCTGAAGTACTATCGAATTGCTTTTTTAGTAAGAAACAAGGCAGCTGGGCTGTGGTGGTGCACACCTTTAATCCCACTGATTGCTCTTCCAGAGGTCTTGAGTTCAAATCCCAGCAACCACATGGTGGCTCACAACCATCCGCAATGAGAGATCTGATGCCCTCTTCTGGAGTGTCTTAAGTGTACTTACATATAATAAATAAATTTTTTTATTTTATTTTATTTTTTTTTTGGTTTTTCTCTGAGTAGCCCTGGCAGTCCTGGAACTCACTCTGTAGACCAAGCTGGCCTCAAACTTGAAAATCCGCCTGCCTCTGGGATTAAAGGCGGGTGCCACCACTGCTTGACATGAATCTTAAAAAAAAAAAAAAAAACAAAAAAACCCCCAAATTTAAGAAGGCAATATTTTTCAAGAGAACCAATGAAAAGCAACATTAGACACTCTGTACATTACCTATCAGTTTTACAACAGAAACTACAACTCCTACGACATCCACTTCAGAACAAAGAGGCTGAAAGGCTGGGTCTGACAGTCTGCTGAAGTGAAGGGGCTCCCTGGGCTGGTAAACCTGGAGTAAAGTCTCACTGGAAACCTGCAGGAAGCAGAACCAAGCGTCAGCATACTGAGGCTCTAAAAAGGGCTCTGCATAGATCACGGTGGAACTGGGTAAGGAGAGGTGCAGACCGGCAGTGGTTGATACTGAGTTCTTTTTGTGGCTGTTAACTGGAGGCTGGATCGTTCAAATTTACTCTTCGATTTTGACACTGCAAGATGATAGATTCTGTATCTCTTTCCTTCTGTTAACAGGGAGGATAAGTCTGATGATGGACGCCAGATACTCAACAGAGCTGTTCAGAGAAAGAAAGGGACATGCATGACAGGTGGGCACACTGGTGACCATTTTCTGAAACATGGCAAAAACAAAGGCTTCCCTGCTTTGTGCGCGGTGCTCGGAACCCATTTCACTCACTGGATTTTATGTGCATTTCATACTTTGTCATCTGGAAGATTATGTTTTAATTTAACAAACTGGATTTAAAAAAAAAAAACAAAAGACAAAAAACAAACAAACCTTGCCTACTAACCTGATTTTTCTTTTTTCCTGTAGCTTGTAACCCGCAGCTTCCACACGGTTGTGACATCCCTTGATAAACCCTCTTCTTGCTCAGCGGATTCCAGGGCCTTCCGGAATTCTGACTGGATCCGTGCTTGTCTCTTATCGCTCAGCATTTGTCTGTAGTTGTTCAAGGCTCTTAGCTGCTCTTCGCTGAAACAAGCCTGTGGGCATTTATTTAAGCGTTGAAACAGAGCAGACGCTAGGGCAGTCCTGCCTGCCCTAGCAGGGCTGCCTCCTGTGAGACCAGACCAGACCTGAGCGTGCAGATCACTACTCAGGCTATCACAGAACGCTCTAGGGACCTCAGACTGTCTCACTGTGAGTCCCTGTAACAGATTTCCCAAGGGCTAAGCCAAACCTTGATTACTAAGTGTCTTCTAACCATAACCAGCACAGGTACATTTCAAATGGCTGACACAGACAGTGACAGAAGGATGGATTTGTGCGTGGTAAATGTCCAATCACTTGCCCTTCACAGGGAGGCCAGGATTTGGGTGCTATTACTGTTTCAGTGCTGGAGCTGCTGAGTGTGAGGCACAGAGAAATTCAACAACTGCATAACTGACAGAGGAGAGGCTGGCTCAATGGCTTTTTTCCTTACTTCCTGTATAATAAATCTAATTTAAAAATGATTTATTTTTTATGTGCATTAGTGTTCTACGTGCATGTAGGCATGTTTAAGGGTGTCAAATCACTTGAAGCTAGATTACAGACAATTGTGAGCTGCCATGTAGGTGATGGAAATTGAACACGGGTCCTCTGGAAGAACAGCCAATGCTCTTAATTGCTGCAGCCCAATAAACTTAATTTAATAATAATTTAATAGTTCCTCTTCGGAACAGCAGATATAATTTTTAAAAAGCTTTTTGTATATTCATCTATTTAATGTGTACATGTGTACCTGTAGCTACAGGGAGTTGTGAGCTGCCTAACACGGGTGCTGGGAACTTCAGCAAGAGCTCTGACATTCTGAACTGCTGAGCCACCTCTCCAGACACAATCTGCTGTGTTCCCCAGCTCATACAACTTGCCATTCTGCTGCTTCGTCCCTAGAGTACGTGGGACACAGCTGGCTAAAAAAGCAAGCTCTGCCTGCTTAAAAAATAAATTAATTAATAAACAAATTAATTAATTGATTAATAGTACCTGGGTGTAGTGGTGCATGTCTTTAGTTCTAGCACTCAGGAGGCAGAGGCAGGCAGATTTCTGTGAGTTCAAGGCCAGTCTGGTCTACCAAGCAAGTTCTAGGACAGTCAGGGTTACACGAAGAATCCCTGTTTCAAAAAAACCATGAAAAGAAGTGTTTAATTTGAGCGTGCATAAGTCAGAAGAAAACTGGAAGGAGCTGGTTCTCTGCTTATGCCCTTTTGGTCCCAGGGATTGAACTAAGGCTGTCAGGCTTGGCAGCAGGAGCCTTTACCAACTGGCCTCCTCTCTGGTCCTTTGCCTGCACATTAAACTATGTTAATGTAATACATGAAACTCTCAAACTTTTTCATTCTCTACTTGATGCAGAATCAAGAACTTGCCACAGAAATCCTCCTGAAAGATGCAGTATTTCAAGATGGGCTTACTCTAATGGCCAGCAGGAGGAAGCTTCCCAGAGGGCTGGGGACTGAGGCTTGTCACCTGACTCTTCCTCACCTCAAGGTGATCTGGGTCTGATGCATCCTGCACTGCTGCATAGAGCTCTGCCCCATCCTGCAGAGCATGGACTTGCTGCCGTGTGAGTGCACGGGACAGCACAAACCGCTGTGCTGTGTCCTCTGTGGGAGGAAGGGAAGAAAGCAACCTTGATTGGCTAGAATCAAACCTTGGGAGTGAAAAACCAGAGAGTGAAGCAAAAGCACCAATAGGAGGGAGGTTAGACAATAAAGAGCCACAGAGAGTAGCAGGATAGCTCAGCTGAGAGTGGCCATGTTTAACAGTGGTGTCTGACCCCTATCAGCTGAGAGTGGCCAAGCCTAACAGTGGGGTCTGACCCCTATCAGCTGAGAGTGGC
>NC_034612.1:40679612-40708484 GCF_900095145.1 Mus pahari | reverse complement strand
CTGACCCCTATCAGCTGAGAGTGGCCAAGCCTAACAGTGGGGTCTGACCCCTATCAGCTGAGAGTGGCCAAGCCTAACAGTGGGGTCTGACCCCTGGGGCCCACAAGGTAGGACAGAACAGGTTTACAAGCTGTCCCTGACTTCTGTACATGTGCTGTGTGTGACAGGAAAGAAAACATTAAAAACAAACAAACAACTATCTACTAATAGCTTCATTTAAGAAGAGGAGGAAGAAGAAGAGGAGGAAGAAAAGAAGCAGCATCAGAAGATGACGATGACAATGACTGTTGAAGTCACAGTTAAAGCACCACACACAGGCATTTATTTGTAACTTGTAACTTAAATAACTCATTTTTCATATTGATCGATTTATTCATGAAAATGATATAATCTAATGATAATTTTAGATAAACATAGATAGTGGAAGTCCAATCTATGTTTTAAAAATTCGCTTCTGTGTAAGTGTGTATGTGTTTTTGTATGAAAGCGTGACACTGGCATGTGGTGCATGGAATCCCCTGGAGCTGGAGTTCCGGGTGGTGGTGGGTCTTCTGCAGGAGCACAGAGTACTCTTAACTGCTGGCTCATCTCTCCAGGCCCTAATCTCCCTACAGATATACATATGATACACCTACAAAAAGTTCTGAGGAAATACATGAAAACACAATCATTTGTAACACAAAGGTAGACATGTGTCACCTTTCACAGTCTCAATGACCTAAGGAAGCAATGACAATCAGGATAAGTTCAGTTTTCATTTCTTTGTATATGTGGTATTTTTTAAGTTTAAAAAAAAAGATGCAGAATTTTTAAAAAAGCAATTACTCAATGAGAACTCATGTAATTATAAAACACTGTAAGAAATAACAGTTTGGCTGGGCAGTGGAGGTACATGCCTTTAATCCCAGCACTTGAGAGGCAGAGGCAGGTGGATTTCTGAGTTCGAGGCCAGCCTGGTCTACAGAGTGAGTTCCAGGACAGCCAGGGGTACACAGAGAAACCCTGTCTTGAAAAAACAAAAAACAAAAAAAGAAGTAACAATTTGTAATACGAAGCCCATTTTACCTTCCTGGTCTTTAAACTCTGTTTGGACTTTGGTGAACAAGGCCTCTAGTTTCTTCTGCTGGGCCTCTGCAAATCTCAGTGCTTCCTTCTCCTCTTCTCTCTCATTACGAAAAATGTACAATCCAGACACCGTTTTTTCCACCCACTGACAATGGATAAAAACAGCAAGGAACATTCAGATTCTCTCCAAAGAAAGAGATTACATGGTAAGTATCAAAAGGCACTATACCTGTAAAGGGTACACTCTCTGAACAATGATGTCCACACAGCCAACATTTCCTCCATCACTGAACAGTGAGGACAAGGGCAGAGGGAAGGGCCTGGGGTTACGGAAGAACCCCAGCTTGCTGTGCCATCGAGCAGGTCTTGTGCTGTTTGCAGAAATCTGCAAAAAGGAAAGAGCAAGTCAACTTAGAAGTAAAACTCAGGCAGTCAGTGGTGGTGCACACATGCAATCTCAGAACTGGAGAGGCAGAGGCAGGTGGACAGATCTTTGAGTTCAAGGCCAGCCTAGTTTACAGAATGAGTTCCAGGACAGGAAAAAAAAAGTTAAATACAAACTAAATTCTACTTTACAACTTTCTTTCATTCTTTTGGGATCTTTTAAGAACATTCATAGCCGGGCGTGGTGGCGCACGCCTTTAATCNCAGCACTTGGGAGGCAGAGGCAGGCAGATTTCTGAATTCGAGGCCAGCCTGGTCTACAGAGTGAGTTCCAGGACAGCCAGGGCTACACAGAGAAACCCTGTCTTGAAAAACCAAAAAAAAAAAAAAAAAAGAGCATTTGTGGGGCTGGATTGATGGCTCAGCGGTTAAGATCACTGACTGCTCTTTCAGGGATCCTGAGTTCAATTCCCAGCAACCACATGATGGCTCACAACCATCTCTAATGGGATCTGATGCCCTTTTCTAGTGTGTCTGAAGACAGTGAAAGTGTATCCACATACATGAAATAAATAAATCTTTTTTTAAAGAATATTTGTGTGTGTGTGTCCAATTCCCTCTTCTGGCCTTAGAGGGAACTGGCTGCATATAGTACAGAGGCTGGAAAAACATTCATACTCATAAAATAAAGCTTTTTTAAAAATCTCATAAAAATGATTGATAAAGGCAAAAAAAGTGAGTCAGCAAAAACTGTACAAAAGGGAAACTACTTCAACATAATATATTTCTCAAGAATATTTCTACTGTAGGGATTGGGGTATAATCTACTACAGTGCACCTGCCCAGAGTGTGCAAGGTCTGATTCTCTAGCAGTACATGTGTACATTCTCTAGCAGTACACTTCTGCTACAAAGGATTAATGCTGTTTAAATATTTCAAATATAAAAATGGGTGAGGGTGGGAGACGGCTTAACTGGCAAAGGCCTTGCCCTGCATGCATGAGGATCTGAATCCTATCAGCAGAAACACTGGGAAAAGGCCAGGTATGGTGGCATGAACTTGTAATTCCGGTGCTGGGAGGAGGGGACAGAGGCACAAATACCTACACTCAATTCTGGTGCAGACTGACTCTTACTCATGAACTGCAAGTACATTCAGCTCAAGATATAGCTCTGTCTCCCCAAACCAGCTGAAACTGTTAGAAAAACTTGCTTCTTATATTATTAGTACATTGTCAAGACATTCTATCCTTTACGATCGAAGTAAACACGTCATTTTAAATAAATTACCTCTCTGGAATATAACGGAGTTACGGACTGATCCTTGCCCAGAATGTAAAAAAATGTAGCTTACCTTTAGCCTAAGGGAGTCTGGGGCTTCCAGAGGTGCACAGGCATCAGGAGAGCCCACCAGCTCTGCTCCCTGAGTCATGATCTTCTGACCCACAGTCAGTCTGCCACTCTTTACAAGAGCCATGAGTGGAGGGTCTAGCTGGGCCCTGACAGCGTACCACCCATCTGTGAGTTCGATCGTGTCTACTTTGCTGGCATCCTCACCACTAGTTTTACTGCCTGAAGTTTCAGACACCTTTGTGCTTGGTGAAATGATGTCAGAAACACAGAGGACAAGGGTTTTTGCAGCTGTGTCGTCCCTCTCCAGTATCTTCTTTAGAGCCGATCTCCTGCTATTGTCAATTTCCACATCGTATCTGAAAAGGAACCCAAGATGCTGATTCTTGCAACGGTACCCCTGGGGTTTCACTGTAAACAAAGCCAGGGATGCTTGAGAAACAGTGGAGCTAGGTCACCAGGCTAGAAACGCAACACGGCAGTCAAGAGAGCTTGTGGCAGTACAATGAGGACAGAGGTTAGATCCCAGCACACACATAACAAGCTGAGCAGAGTACATGCCTGTAACTCCAGCTCTGAGGTCTCTAGAGACAGAGAGATTGCTGGGGATTGGCTTCCATACTAGCCAAGAAAGTGGGAGCACTAAGTTCAGAGAGAGAGAGAGACCGTGCCTCAAAGGAATAGGCAGAGTGTGCTAGTGGAGGACTCAAATGCCCTCTTCTGGAGTGCATATCCACACACGCACTCACAAATAAATAAATAAGCAAATATTTTTAAAAATCAGTTCATGGGCTCAGTGTTTAAGAGCACCGACTGCTCTTCTGAAGGTCCTGAGTTCAAATCCCAGCAACCACATGGTGGCTTACAACCATCCATAACAAGATCTGATGCCCTCGTCTGGAGTGTCTGAAGACAGCTACAGTGTACTTACATATAATAAATAAATGAATCTTTAAAAAAAAAAAATCAGTTCATTAAGCCAGGCACAGTGACACATGCCTTTAGTCCCGGCACTTAGGAGACAGAGGCAAGGGGATCTCTGACTTCAAGACCAGCCTGGTCTACAGAATCAATTCTAGGATAGTCAGGGGTCACAGAGAAATCCTGTTTCAAAAAACAGAAAGTTCATCAAAGAAATACTGAAAAGATAATTCTTAAGACGTTAGCTAGAACATAAACTGAACCAACAACCAAAGAACATGCAGGGGCTGGACCTAGACCCCCTGCACGTTTGTAGATGTGCAGCTTGGTCATCCTGTGGGACCCCTAACAATTGGTGCAGGGGCTGTCTCTGACTCTGTTGCCTGCCACTGGATCCCATTGCCCTAACTGGACTGCCTGGCTGGGTCTCAGAGGGAGAACATGCACTTTGTCCTGCTGGGACTAGATGTCCCAGGATGGGGTGGTACCCAAGGTGGGCTTCCCTTTCTCTGAGGAAAATGGGAGGGGATATTGGGGGGAGGGACTTGTAAGAGTGGGACTAGGGGGGGGCTGTTACTCAGAACTGGTTCATACACCCCCTTTGTTATAGAAGTCAGGAGCTACACAGGAAACTGCAGACTGAATGTCACAGTCACTGCCATCCTTTCAACTTGCCTGTATTTCAGTTGAAGCAGCACTCTTTCTGGGTTTAGGCATCTATTAGCAAATTCCTTAGGAAAAGCAAATTCCATAGCTGCCAGTTTCCATACAATCCACCTGTAGTGGTTAGCAACCCAGATGCTAGAAATAAGCTTTGGATCCACTCCTGGAGTATCACACAGAGCCCTGAGCAAAGAAATATACAGTACAATAAAAATACAGAATATCAGACCCCACAACCATCACTATTCTCTCGTGCACAATCACGCTAATATACAGCTTCTGAGTGGTTCATGTCTAAGTACGGAGATTTTCTGGTCATATTACTGACAGTTATAGATTTCTGTTTAAACTTTAGTGCTTATAATTTTCAATTTTTTTTTAAAGATTTATTTATTTACTATATGTGAGTACACTGTAGCTGTCTTCAGACACTCTGGAAGAGGGCGTTAGATCTTGTTACGGATGGTTGTGAGCCACCATGTGGTTGCTGGTATTTGAACTCGGGACCTTTGGAAGAGCAGTCAGTGCTCTTAACCACTGAGCCATCTCACCAGCCCCATAATTTTCAATTTTATTAAAGTATACAGTGAAAGAGGAAATGACAAAAATGGGGGAATACCATAAGGCAAATTCAAATTGAACTTTCTTCCATAGTGTATAAAAATACAACCAATTTATAGAAAACAAAAAAAATACTTCATTAAGTCCCAGAATAAATCACATTCAATTTTCCAAGGATTTCAAAAGAATGTCTAGCGAACTAAAATACACTTTAACAAAAGAATCTGGATTAAAAAGAAAATGACTAGCAACTTTTTAGCTTAAGAGTCATAAGGAAAGAAAAGATAGAGGTAAAGAGAATACAAAGTTAACACAAAATCCCTCTCTCCACACAGCACCTATAAAATTCTTCTTTTCCAGCCTTGCCATCATTGGAGGGGATCAGCCATCCACCATCTGCCAACTGAAAGCCTTTGCCAGCACACAGATCTTCTTTACCAAAATGATCCTGAACGTCAAACTGAAAATACTCAGCGTTTTTGCTGTTAACGTTTATGCACTCTTTAGAAACGCCGTACATATAGAGCTGTACAAGGCAAACAATAGAAAAATGTGATAATAAATTAAAAAGTCAACTATAGACCTAGAATATAAACAAAATTGAACTTATCCAGAACTGTTCTCTTAAGTACTAAAACAGTCACTATAGAACAGTTACCTGGCCCAGGAGAATAGGGAGTGACAAAGTGGGGCTTAGCATGTGGGTATGAAGCACGCACACATGCACACATACACATGCACACATACACACACGCACGCACGCATGCATACTCACGTGCACACGCACGTGCACACGCACACACACATACACACACACGCACACTCACACACAACAACACAGGCCCCTCTGTACTAGAAGCATGTTTATAAGCTGCTTTTGTATTCAAGAGTTGGTCGCACTTTTCATTTCCTCATCTATCTTCCTGTCATTAGATCTGCCACAAGAAGGCACTGTGGGAACAAGCAGATAAGCAATGTCTGCCTTCTCCAGTGGCAGGCTGCACTTCTTCTGCAGTACATATAGTAAAATGAATGAAACACAGATTAGCACGGCCCCTGCACCAGGCAGACATCCAAATTCACAAAGTGCTCCACTATGTTGTACAAATAATGGTGCTAAGAACTTCCTTTTAGACCCCTGAAGTGAAAGTGCAGGGCCCTGTCAGCTGTTTCCTCTCACCCAAGCATGACCAAGTGTCTTTCCCTTCAGGCAGTGGCTCTGGGGTCAGACCCGTGTGTCGGAACATGACTCCAGGCTGTTATCCTTCAGCTGCTACTTAAACCTCTCTGTGCTGTGCCTTAGTCCTCTTGCCTGACAAAACAATAATGCACTTCTCATAAGAGGCTGTGAGGCTAAAGCCATCGGTCACTGAGGCATGTGAAGCTAGCTCTAAGAGGAGTGTCCAGTGCACACAAAGCTTCAGCACACACTGTTTGCGTCACTGCTGTCACTTCCAGCCTTCTGCTCAGGAACATTCTACCAAACAGTAAAGTCTTCACTAGAATTAGATATCAGAGCCTCCAGAAAGCAGTCACTCATACTTTAAATCAAGGCTAATGATTAGATTCCCCTTGTGCCTAGCTCAGAGCACTTGCACCATCAAGACAAGTGATAGCTGGAGCACAAGCAGCAGTTTTGCAGTACAGATTGCTTTGGTACGGGAGGACAAGCCTGGCAGAGGAGGGATCATGTTCATTCTCTAAACAAGACAGCTTGTAAACTCTAGCTAACAGCATGAGGCTCCCCTTAGGATTGCAGTGTACCTGCTTAGGAGAACATGCAGAAGGAGCCCTGTCTCCTACTGCGGCCTGCAGGGAGATCCGGGGCAGGGTGGATGATTTTGTAAGATATAGATTGCCGGGCTGCTGACGAAGATGATGCCTTTCTTTGTTTTTAATTCGCATATCCTGTAGGTCTCTGGCATTCTGAAGGCTTGACATTAAATCTGTTAAAGGATAATTTACAAAAGTGAAATAAACAGAGTGCTGGTGGCACACACCTTTAGCCCCACACTCGGGGGGCAGAGGCAGGAGGATCTCTATAAGTTCCAGGCCAGCCTGGTCTACATACAGAGAGAGAACCTGTCTCAAAGAAACAACAACAAAAATTATGTATTTACTGCTGGGTGGTGACAGCACCTTTAGTCCCAGCACTCAGGACACAGAGGCAAAAGCAGGTGGATCTCTGAGTTTGAGGCCAGCCTGGTCTACAGGGCAAATTCCAGAACAGCCAGGGCTACACAGAGAAACCCTCCTCCCCACAAAAGGAATAGCTTGTTTTATGAAAGATGTGTATTAATTTGTTTTGATTCAACATGTTAAGTCTACAGGTTGAGTAATGAATAGAAGCACATGTAATTGTTTTCAGCTCAGTTTTGGAAGAAAAATAACACGATAAAAATAACTGCAGTCACAGGAGTCCTGGACTAGGCTTGACGGCCTTCTTGCCTCACTCCAGCCTAAGCTAACACTGAACTAGCATTTCTTCTGTTCCAGTGTCTTCATAGCTACGTTTATACAGTTCCCAAAGGAGGCTGTTTTTGTTTTTTTGTTTTTTGTTTTTTTGGGTTTTTTTTGTTGTTGTTTTTTTGTTTTTTTTGTTTTTGGTTTTTCGAGACAGGGTTTCTCTGTATAGCCCTGGCTGTCCTGGAACTCACTTTGTAGACCAGGCTGGCCTCGAACTCCGCCTGCCTCTGCCTCCCGAGTGCTGGGATTAAAAGCGTGCGCCACCACGCCTGGCCCCTGTTTTGGTTTTTTTGCTTTTGTTTTTTCAAACAGGGTCTTGCTATGTAGCCTACATGTCTGGAACTCACAATGCTTCTGACTCAAATTCCCGAGTGGTGGCACCACAGGCCTGAGCACATCATGCCTGGCCTTGCTCCACCATAACATTTATCTTGTGTGAGCCTGTGCGTGTGTGTGTACACACATGTATATGAAGGCCAGACATTAACATGGAGTATTTTCATCCAACGCTCTCCACTTTGAGGCAGGGCCTCTGACTGACCCCAGATCTCCCCGACTTGACCAGGCTGGTTGGGCAGACAGCTTTAGGAATTCTCCTGTTTCAGCCTCATTATCATTAGAGTTCTATGTGTGTACTACACACTTGGATTTTACATGGATGCTAGAGACCTGAGCTCAAGTCTTTATGCTTGTAAAACAAGTACCTTATCCACTGAAATAGCCCCAACTCCTGGTTTTTGTTAAAGAAAACAAAAACAAAACAAGAAGAAAAGTCACGAAGTAGTTATCTTTGAAAGAAATCATTACAACAATTGGAACCTAATGTTTGCCTTCAGAAAATATGAAAGGTCTGGGGGGTGGAGAGATGGCTCGGTGGTTAAGAACACTGACTGCTCTTCCAGAGGTCTTGAGTTCAATACGCAGCAACCACATGGTGGCTCACAACCATCTGTAATGGGATCTGATGCCCTCTTCTGGTGTGCATGAAGTCAGGGCATTTATGTACATAAATAAGTACATAGATAAGTAAATCTTAAAAAAAAGGTTCTGAAATTACTTATCACCACAAAAGGGAGAAAATACTGAGGAAAACATTAATAGTATAGCAATCTAGTCTAGTGGGTTGGTGTTTTTTGAGACAGGGTTTCTCTGTATAGCCCTGGCTATCCTGGAACTCACTTTGTAGACCAGGCTGTCCTTGAACTCAGAAATCCGCCTGCCTCTGCCTCCTGAGTGCTGGGATTAAAGGTGTGCACAACCACGCCGGCTCTAGTCTAGTGGTTCTTAACCTGTGGGTTGTGACCCCTTTGAAGCTTGAAGGATCCTTTCACAGGGGTCACCTAAGACCATTGGAAAAGGCAAACATTTACACTTCATAACAGTAGCCGAATTACAGTTATCAAGTAGCAATGAAAATAGTTTTCTGGTTGGGGATCACCAGGACATGAGGAACTGTATTAAAAGGTCACAGCATTGGGAAGGTTGAGAGCCACTGCTCTAATCAAAAAGTGAAAATTAGGAGCAGCAGATGGCTCAGCAGGTAAAAGTGCTTTGTGCACAAGCCTGATGACCCGAGTTTAAATCACAGAACGCAGGATGGAAGGAGAAAACCAAGTCCCCAAAGCTGTCCTCTGTGTGTGCGGTAGCTCATGCACCTGTCCACACACAAAAATCAAGATTTCAAAAATTATTGCAAAAAGACAAAAAAATACATCAAAATGTTACATAATACCTAAAGACTTCTCATATCATACCCTGTGAAAATGCTAGTGGCCTCCAGAGGTTAGTCACCTTTGTTAAACTGACGAACATGGCTGTCGTTCTCATCTTCCCTGTCTCCATCTGTGCTCTTTTGGTTCTTTCCCTCCAAATTAACGTTCTTGCTACTGAAATCCTCATCTCTGTGAAACTGTGATTTCATCTTGAAAGGCGGGACAAAGACTTTGGTAGATTTGCCCGAGTGTCTGGTCCTTTCGGTTCTTGTGGCAGAAACTTTGTGAGCCGGTAAGATTGAAACTGTAGGACTGCTTGGAGACTTTTCCAAAGCTGAGTGTCTCGAAGGATGCCCTTTAGAGAGACGCCCTTGAGCAGGTGAGGTAAAATGTGGGCTCTGGGCTCCTTGCCTTTCTTTACTTGAGCTGCATTGGAGAGAGAATACTTCAGTATGCTTGTCTGGCAACAAATGCACGTACTGTGTGTGTTCGTGTGCGTGTGCATTTGTGTGCGTGATAAGAGACAGAGATCGGGTGACTGATTTGCTCTTGTTAGCGTTTACACCATAGAACGATACCACGGCATCCAAGGCTGTCGTTACTCCTCACAAGTGTGGCCCATCCGGCTCTGCACCACACTCTCCTGCTGACCTGCAGGGGGCTTACATCTTCCCTGGAGCCTCACTCTTCCACTCCAATCCCACCTGTCTTGCTTTTCTTTTTTCTTTTCTTTTCTTTTTTTCGGTTGTTTTTCAAGACAGGGTTTCTCTGTATAGCCCTGGCTGTCCTGGAACTCACTTTGTAGACCAGGCAGTCCTCGAACTCAGAAGTCTGTCTGCCTCTGCCTCCTGAGTGCTGAGATTAAAGGTATGCGCCACAACGCCCGGCTTTGCTTTTCTTTCTTCCAGATAGTTATATATCTTCTAGCACACATTTCTAATTCATTCTAAATGAGTTAGTTATTAACTTAACCCCCCCCCCAAAAAAAAGCCGGGCATGGTGGCGCATGCCTTTAATCCCAGCATTTGGGAGGCAGAGGCAGGTGAATTTCTGAGTTCGAGGCCAGTCTGGTCTACAGAGTGAGTTCCAGGACAACCAGGGCTACACAGAGAAACCCTGTCTCGAAAAACAAACAAACAAACAAAAAAATCTTTTTCCTATGCTATACTAAGATTTATTTTTTATTTTTTAAAATCTTACCGGAAGGGTCCAGAGGTAACCGGCTCTAGAGACATTTGGTGTGTGAACAATCTTCTATCTTTTATTACGCCTAAAAAAAAAAAAAACCCACTCTACAGTATTAGTGAAAAGTAAGAAGTTTTAGTTGCCTTATTAAATACACATTATTGTAAATGTTCACAAAACGTTGTTAGACACTGAAGTTTTCACACATTATGGATATTTAATAATTATTGAGTATACTGAACTTGCAAACTACTTATAACAATAAGCCAAATAACCAACATTTCAAACCTCAGAGAAATCAGTTTTAAATTTAGTCCTGGTATTAGTATTCATTACAGTTAGCTCATGGCCGGTGTAGATATCTAAAGTTTGGTTTTACGGAGGTTCAGAAGCAAAGCTTTAGATAGTATTCATTCTCAATATATAATTTACGGCTATTAGACCTACAATTTGTCCACTAATTAGGGATTAACTGAGTAAACTGGGATATAGTCACATGATTGATTACTATGCAACCATGCAAATGAGTAAGAAATCCATTTACATATTCATTCAGCAGCATTCCCTAGGTTTGCACATTGGTAGTGTTATAGCCAGTGACACTTATCTGAGGTGCATTTATACCTAACTGAAAACTTTTCCCGATACCCTGCCGTCATGACTTGAAATATAGTTGGCATTGGCAATTTTTGATAGTTTCTATAGAGTAAGAGGTAGGAAAATTGGAGAATAGCCTGGAGTGTGACTGGGGTGGATTTAAGACTTTCCAAGTATAGCTTTCTGGAGCATTTATGAATGAGTTATGCAAATGTTTTGCTTGCTCAAATGTAAGATTAAAGAATAAGAAAACTGTAGGCTGGAGAATGGCTCAGCACTGGCTGCTCTTGCAGAGGACCAGGGTTCAATTCCCCAGCACCTACATGGTGGCTCACAACCATCTCCAGTTACAGGGGGAATCCAATGTCTTCTTCTGGCTTCCACACAGCAGGCACATACATGGTACACATACATACATGCAGGCGAACTACAAATACACATAAAATAATACAAAAAGCCTAAAGCTGAAAACAAGCGTAATCTGTCAATTCTGCACATGCTGAAATACTTAGAAAGGAAGACGTAGCACAGTGATATTTCTTTAAGGATTTGTAAGGACAAGCAAGAATTGCAAAGAATTCTTTTTTAAATTTATTTTATTATTTTGTGTGCATGAGTGTTTTGCCTGCATGTATGTCTGTGAACCACATACATGTCTGGTGCCTGAGGAGGTGGGGAGTCTCCATGTAGATGCTGGGAATTTAAACCTGGATCCTTTCCAGGAACAAGAAGTGCTCTTAATCACTAAGCCAAGTGCCCAGACCCAGAATTCTTACGCCTCTCTATATACTGTGAATTTGAACCGTCTATGTCTATTCTACAGGAAAGTGATTCTATGGGTGATCTGTGGGACAGAGGCTAAGTGCCCACAATGATCTTTACAGGCCCCACCATCAGCACTGCTACATACACCTGTTCACTGTACAAGAGAACATCTGTACAGCTTGTATATCTACCTGTAGAAGTCACACTTATCCTGAGACAACTTATTTTCACAGTTAGGCTGATACACAGTAGCTACTTTATTGCCACAGGATTACCATAGGTACTTGAGAAAATAAAAAATACTAAAAACTCAGATTTGGGTATTCAGTAGTCTTTCTGTCTTTTATTAGAATTTTACTCATCATTATTGGGCATGTATGTGCACATGTGTGTGCACCCATGTATGCATGTTTGTGGGGGGGTGTGTGTGCAGGAGAAGGTGAGAGGACAACTTCCAGAAGTCAGTGCTGTCCTTCTAAAATGTAGTGTGCTGGGATTGAACTCACACCATCAGGCTAGGTGGTGGCAGATACTTTTACCAGCTAAACCACTTCAGCAGCCTGAGGTTTTTCTTAAATAAACAAAATAAGGTTATATCTACAAAGGCAATAGTAAAAATATTTTTGCCTAAGGTAAAATTTAGCTTCTAAGTGAAAATTAGAATTTAAAGAAGTTTGTGTCTGGTCTGTATATTTTCTAATATTTAAGACTTTTGCAGTCTAAGAAATCTATCAGTGACAAAGGTGGTTAAACGTTGGGTAATAAAGTTTGTCAACTTGGAGCGGGGGAGATGGCTCATAGGAAGTGACTGCTCTCCCACATGACCTGAGCTGAATTCCCAACACACAGCTGAAGGTAACTACAACTCCAGGGACCTGATGGCCCTGGCCTCCTCAGGCACTGAAGTCATATATATGGATAATAAATAGTTTTTGTTTGATTGTTTGTTTTATTTTAAATACAAAAAGTTAAGCCAGGTAGTAGTGGCACACACCTGTAATCCCAGTACCTGGGAGGCAGAGGCAGGTGGATCTTTGTGAGTTCCAGGCCAGTCTGGTCTACAAAATGAGTTCCATGAAGCAAGGGCTACATAGAGACACCTTGTCTTGAAAAGCAGACAAACAAACAAACATTAAAAAAAGTAATAGGAAAATCAAAAGACCGCAATGGACTAAGAGGCAAGACATCATCTATATGTAGTAAGTTGAAGGATGGAGTCAAATCATGACTGAGAAACATACACCTCATTTGGTAGCATCAATCATGTGACTGATGAAGTGGTGCAGGTCATTTACCACTTTCATTAACTCTATATTCACTATTTCATAAGCATCTCACACTAGCAATTACAGCTTTGTCAGTGCCCTAGTAGGCATCATGGATGAACCATCCACATTCCAAATACACCAAAAGTTTAACAATTAAACCATTCTGTACACACAAATGAACCAAGGGAAGAAAGTGTAAGAATAACATGCAGAGTACTTGTTCAGAGAAAAAATATCAATAAAAACAAATTACCATCTGGAGTGCTTTTTGAAGGTGTTAAGGACTTTCCTTTACTTTCTATTATCCTGTCAAATTCATTTAATAAGCTTCTTTTGATTGGGGGTTGTCCTAAAAAGAAAGTTCCATACATATTTGTGGTTGTATCAGTTTCACCTTTTAAAAGACTAGATTCCCCTTTTATAACTAAAGTACTGACTTATACATGGTAAACAATGAAACAAAACAAAACCCCACAGATTAAGTATTACACAGTTAAATTTGCTCATACAGAATGTGACCTGTATAATATTTGATGAAGTAAATCTGTTTCTAGCAGGATGGCTGATAATAAACTAACTTCCAAGCCTCACTCAACTATATGGTGGGGCTAGACAAGAAGATATATAATTATTCTGATACTCTGAGTCCACAGCTTGTAAATGGAGCCAATGTCTTTTAAATCACCCACACAGGGTTGGAATACTAGTTTTGAAATTGATCATGATTACCAATGTCAACTGATTTAATAAAGATTCTTTCTAGCCTGAAGCACTACCAAAACATGCCCACTGTAGATTAACTTAATAGTTTCACTAAGTCATTAGACATTTAAATGAGAAATTAGAATATAGCCCAATAGTATTAAGAGCACTGATATTCTCCAAGAGGAACTAGGTTGTTCTCAGAACCCATGTGGCAGCTCGCTACTCTTTGTAACACTTGTCCTAGGGTATCCACTACTCTCTTTTGTCGGATAGTAGGCATGTACATAGTACAGAGACAGACATGCAGAATTCTGAAAAAGAGTAGGACATTACTTACTATTAAACTGTGTTTAGAATATTTGTGAAGGAAGCAAACAAAAACTAGGTTCTCTGCCTAGGTGAGTAACATGTCAGGTTCAATGTTGAGTAACTTATTTTAAATTTTGTGATTTTAAACATGTAATCAATTAATTGATGGATTTTTTTTTTTTTTTTTAGACAGGGTCATGATATTTAAACCAAGCTGCCTTGAACTTAGCAATCCTTCTGCCTTAGGATCTTGAATGCTGGGATTACAGCTATCAAATATAATGCCTGATAGTACTAAATATTTTATCTATAATTGCCTTGTGAGAGGTATTAACTACACATTATAGATATGGGAACAGGTCCAGAGAAGTGAGGCAACAAATGAAGAGTACAGAAACTAAGTAACTAAGTCATACACAATACTAATTAAGTCAGGGGCTATACTAGAAACCAGCTTCTAACTGCCAGAATTAGAACTTCTTTACACACATGGGAAATATTAACATTTCACTAGCTTTGTGGAAAATAAAACTTTTTAGCATAATTTCACAACACCAACTAAAAATACACTAAAGATCCTTAAAATATGACTTGTTGGTACATACTTACAGATATCAAGTTCTAAATCACTGTCCTCTAAACTCCACAGGGGAAAAAAATTAGTTTTTAACACTACTAGTAGCCTACAAGACTATTGAGGATGAATCACTTGAGAGAGACCAGTAGACCAAAGCAAAAGTAAATCCTCACCAACTGCATCAACAGCCACTCCTCCTCTTTTCCTAGTTCTCGAATTTAACAAAGCCTCGTCTTGGGGGCATGTAAACAATGAGCATTTGGCATGAGTCTGTTCCGAATCCGAATCCGTCAGCTCATCATCTTCCATAAAAGCTTTGGCACTCTCCACTGCTTCTGTTTCAAAATAGTTCTCTGACTCTTTGGAGTAGTACTCTCCTACATTTGTTTTCACAGAAACATCAGAAAATGTTTTCATTTCATCAGTTTTTACTTTTATGTTTTGGAGTAAAGTTTGTTCTTTTTCCAAAAGATGAGCCTTACTATGGGATACTTTTGTTCCTAATACCAACTGTGTGTCTTGGTTTCTCCCCATCTGAGAGAGTTCAATAGATTGAGTATTGCCTGAAGAACCACTTTCTTTATAATTACTTGGTAAGCTGGATTTATCATTGTAGGTTTTCTGCAATTTTGAGTTTCCAGGGTATTCTGGGGTTCTGTTTTCAGCACAAGGTTGAGGAAGTACTTTTGATATGTCTTCAGGTATAGGTGAATGCTGGAGAGTATGTTCAGTTCTGATCACATCAAACTCCTCTAACATTCCTTTAACTTTGTGTAAGGCACTTTCTGAAACTGTGACCAGTTTTCCACCTGCAGTGCTAAATCCAGAGAATACAGATGAATTGACACTGCCTGGGAGAGTTTTGGGGAGTGACAATACACCCCGGGTTTTACGCACCACAGAGTTTTCTCTTTTCACAGAGTGATGTGATTTTTCATTACCTTCCAGTGACACCATGGAAGATAACTGTTTAGCATCACCATCCAGCTCAGAAAACACCTGCCTTGCCTTTTCTAAAGAAGCATCTGAGACTTGTACAGCTTTTCCACTTGCTGTGCTAAAAATCCCATAAGAGCGTGAAGGATGGACTGCCTGGGGAGGTTCTCTTATAGATTTACTTGTATCCCAAGTTTCCAAACCAACAGGTGGTGTTGCAGCTTTCTTCAGTCCAGACATACTTTGGTTATGTTGTAAAATTTGTTCATTCTGAGGACAAAAATTAGCCTTATGCGAGTTTATGCCAACATCACCTGAAGAGCTAGGACATATAAAATCCTCTGAATCATCCAATACTTTATGACAGCTTGTCTGGCAAGTGTCTGGTTTACTCTCTCTGTTTTGCTCGACTATTTTATTACAGTTATCTGTGACAATCTCTTTCGTTCTTACAGTTTCTTGTGAATGAGCTGTAATAAACACAGGTGGGCCTACCTTACAATTCCTTGAATGCAGCAGAGATGAGTCAATGGCTAAATCTTTATTTGCATGTGAAGTATTAGTCTCCAGTTTCTGAACACAATCTTCATTTATAGTTTGTGGGTGTAGATTTATTTCTTTTGTAGCAGATACTCTGGGGGAAACGGTATTGCCTTCAGCATTCTTCATGTCTGGCGGAATGTCAGAATCAATTTTATTTTTTAAGAAATATCCTGAATCATTATGCATGTTATCACGATGACAAAAACTAGAATGGGTTAGACAGCTGTGACATACTTTAGGGTCACTAAAGAGGGTTGACACTTGGTTTTCAGAGACATGATTTGTATCAATTTCAGTTCTGATAATGAGTAAACTATGTTCATATGAGGCATTTCCTGCAAAATCTTCTGTATGTTCCTTTACACATTCAATTTTGATAGTATTTCTTGTTCCAAGCTTATCACCCTGTTCTCTAAGCCATTTTCTGCCTTCGGATAGAGAAGACTCTCTGACACACGTTTTCCTACTGTCCTTCGTATATGCCAAAGCAGAATCTTCAGTGACTGGGTAAGAGGACTGGCAAATACAGCAAATTCTAGGATTCCTTTCTATATTCTTTTCTGTGTTTTCTTGTACTTTAGAAGAGGTACCATTTGATGTTTTGGGATTTTCAGTTTGCCTATACATATGATAATTTTGCTGGGGTAGCATTTCAGTCTCCTTAGAGACAAAGTTCTGCATTTCTTCATATTTTGAGGCAGTTACTTCAATTTTCTCATATGCTAATCTAAGTTCTTCTTTATTGTCCTCACTGTCCTTCAGGGGTTTTGATCCTTGATGACTAAAACTGGCAGTTTTCCTAATATATTGTGCCTCATCAAAAAGGTTTTTTACTTTGTCCAAAGATTCCTGCATAATTTTGACTTTTTTCCCACTAGCTGTATGAAAGCTCAACAGAGTAGGTTCTTTGATACTTTCTATTTCATATTCACGATGCTGCTGAGCTGGTAACTGACTGACAGTTCCAATTGGGAAATGGTCTTCAAATACCTTTTTAATACTGATTGCTTTCTTGTGACATGAAATATGCATTTTGTCCTTATTTATGCCACAAAGAATTTTAGAATTCAAAGAATCTGAAATGACAGTCAACTCATCGGTTTCCTGATTAAAAATATTCACACTTTTATTTAATGACTCTTTGGAGACTCTGATATTTTTCCTGCTTGCAGTCTGAAAGGATATATTCAACTCTTTTATATTTTGTTCCATCTTATCTGAAGGTAATTGTTCTTTATCTGAAGATTTCATACATGTTTCCTCAGCTTTCATAATTTCCAAACATGTTAAATCTGAAATATTTTCCTTAATTTGTGTGTTTTCCTCCCTCACATATTGGGTACATGATTCAGGACACTTGTTGCCTTGATCAGCACAAGGTAAATCACTGTCACCTTTATGAATATAAACTGGGCCACTTGTACTTGACTTACTACCATCAGAGTTTTCTAATTTATAAGTATTTCTTTGAGAGCTAGTATAGTTATCTTCATGTTTTGTATTCTTTATATATTTTTCAGGATTTTTGCCAACAAAAATACAGGAAGTCATTTCAATATTATTTTGTAATGTTACTTGGCACTTACTAGATTTCTCATCAAAACTTTTATCAGTGTTTTGTTTCTCTATCTTAAACACTGAAGCAACAGAATCATGGTGTGCACTTGAAGAGAATCCTCTTGGTCCTACTTTTGCTGAAGGTTCCTCATTATTTTCAATGTCACTGAACATTTTCATAGCTTTTCTCAGAGCCTCATTAGACACACTAAGTTTTGTGCCAAGAGCAGAACAAAATCCCCCAAACTCCATTTCATTTATATTTGGTAAAAAACAAGATGTATTTTTGTTACAATTGTCTTCTAACAGGTGAGGAAAGCTTTGTTTAACTCCAGCTGAACCTTCAAATTTCTTGCTGTGATCTGTCTGACCTACAGAGGGATCCACTGGGAGATGAAGCTCAACATCTTTCCACTCCTTAGAAGCGGTACTTACAACCACCACCTGGTTTCCAGGTACTTCAGATGTATTATTCTGTGCTATGTAGCTTGGCTTTCTGAACTGTGTGAATTCAAACTGACTTCCTGATTCTTCCAAGATAGTAGACAGTTCTGTAATTTCTGCTTTTTGGCTGGGTGTTAAATTATTTGAATGAAAATCTTGCTTTGAAGATAACATCAGAGGTGTTGTGTCAGTATCTTCATGAGAAACAGATGATTGACTATGAGACTGTGTAGATACAGTAGTAACTGATTTCAAATCAAATGTATGAGGTTCACTTAGTTTCTTCTGGTTTGCTAATGGAACAGTATGAACAATGTCAATACAAGCTAAACTAGTAGGATACTGTTCTTCAATATCTCTGAAGAACATTTTGCTTTTCTTGACATTATGCTCTGAAAGTTTTATTTCTTTATTGGAAGCTGTTCTGAAGCTACCTCCAAAATCATGGTTCAAGAATGGATCCAAGAACCCCGACCATTTGTCTGAATAATCATTGTTCCTGTCTGATTTCATATTCAAAGAGGAATCTGACTTGAAATCTTTGTCTTTGGTTCCTTTCTGATGCTGCTCTATATTATTTCTGTTCTTCTCTGTATAATCATGGACCACAGCTAATGAGTCTGAGCCCTTTGTAGTCAACACCTGGGCTGCATGCTCATCATCTACATCTCCATCTACTGCCATGGGAGAGTTCTTGAGACTAGGCCTTTTTGTGAGGCTGAGGTGGTCTTCCTGGAGTTCCACAGTACTTCCTAAATCAGGCTTATTGCTTTCATTGGTTACTTGAAAAGCAAAATTATTCCCGTTGTCTGGGAAAAGTTCTTCAGAGTTCATATTGACTGTTACTTCTGAAATAAAAGGTGAGCCTTTTTGGTTCTTCTGTATGACTGCTATTTTTGCATTTTGATTGAACTGTGACTTCACTGAAGAGGACACTTCTATTATATTTTCATCAGATGGCAGAAGCTCAGGGGTTTTAGAATTTTCTCTTAAGACACACATTTCATTTACCTCCAGGATGTTTTTGCTTAGTTCAATATTATCTTTACAACTCTCACATTGCAATTTCTCTGGCATTTTACACATTTTCCTTCTAGAAGCCATGACTGCCTTTGACAGAGGTGGCTTTGAGCTGAGAGTTAATTTAAGAGTATTTGTTCTGTTGTTGTCACCAAGAGGGTTTTCCTGTGATTCAAAGCTAATGCTGCTGAGTTGCACTGCTGAAGGAAGACATGCTGAAAATAAGACCTTTTCTTTTCCATCAGAAACTTTTGGACTTTTTTGGTCATTTTCACATGTTCTTTCTGGCAAGCTTAACAGAAAATCAGCTTCTAGGGCTGTATGTGGCTGTGGTTTTACTTCACTGACTATTGCTTCTTTGTCATTAAGTTCCTGAGATACCAATGCATGAATATGACTAATTTCTTTACTAGTAGCAGTCCCAAAAGAGTTGGTTAAGGATGGCTCTTCAGGATCATTCGGTAAACAGCTTTTTTTGACAGAAGAATCTGGTATACCTATGCATAAGAAAACAGAGTGATAGGACAAGTTAGAGTACGACTAATTGCATCCACTCAGTGCTTTTCCCAAGTTAAAGTGTTTAAAATAAGAAGTACAAGAGGAGCAAAGAGTGACTGACAGATTTAAAACAAATCCTTGAATGATTGCAATTTTGAAGTTAGTAAATTTCTACATGAAGAGCCTAAGGAGCTAGCTTAGTCAGTGAAGTGCCACTGTCATGCAGAACTGAATCCAGGCCCCCAGTATCCACATAAAATGCAAGGTATAGCATAAGTATCTATAAACTCCAGGATCCCTGGAGCTCAAACAACTCTTTGGTACTCTAGTACCAATACCATCAACCTATTCACCATGCTATTTACAATCTCTCACAGGGAGACAAAACTGATTTCACATCATGGAGATGAGGAATGGAACAGAAGCAACAAGTCTCTCTTATGTTCTCCAGGCTGGCCTTGAATTCCTAGGCTCAAATAATCCTCCTGCTTCAGTTTTCCAAGTAAACACCATTTTTAGCTATCTAATTTGTACATAATACTCTAAAGCAGGAGCTAAGCAGTCAAGTTCCTAATGTGTTTAAGAAAAAAAGCTGTCTTAGGAGCCATAGAGCAAGACAAGTGGTACATGTCTGTGGTTCCAACTACTTGGGAGATTAAAACAGGATGATCACTCAAGGCCAAGTTCAAAACCAGCGTAGAATACAAAGAGGGGATGATGGTATGGTGGCTTATGGTATAAATGCATTTGCCATTAAGCCTGAGGACCTGAAGATCCACATGGTGAAAAAGGAAAACTGACTCAGACAAGTAATTCACTCACCTCCACACATATATCATGTGTCATGCACATGCCCACACAAATATAAACACAATAAATAAATGCTACAAAAACAAAGAGCCAACAATATATGGTACCAATTGCCCCAATAAATTTGAATGACATAATTCTAAACACCAAATCCAAAATCTCAACAATGATCTATATAGGTACTGTCTGAGATTAAATGATTCCTAGAATCAGGCAGAGGTGACCCACAGATTTAATCCAAGCACTGAGGGGGCAGAGGCAGGTGGATATCTGAGTTCCAGGCCAGCCTAAGTTCCAAGTCAGCCAGGGCTACACAGGGTTCTCACCAAACCAAAAGAGATCTGAAAAACTACAGAAAGTAAGCAAGTGTTTCTCTTAAAATTAAAAAAACAACAACAACAACAAAAAAACAGAAAAAACTTATATTCAAATAAAAGAACTTAATCTCATCCTAAAGACTATATACATAGAAGAAAAAAAAAGAATAATACCTGAATTTACATTTGTAAAAGTGAATGGTACTTCAAAAGCACTTGCTTCAAGCTGGGCTGAAAGGTTAAGCTCCAACTGTCTGTGTGTCTGTAGTTTTTTTCCTTGAAGAGATGCATCATCACTTACAGAGTAAATAAACTTTCTTCTTTTATTTTTTAGAGTGGATATTAAACCTGCAGTTTTCACAGTTGCAGAAGTGTCAGTGAGAGTGGTTGGCCAGCTCCCAGTGTCAACTGAACTAGGACATAAAGAATCCTCTCTCTGTGAGCATACAGTAAATAGTCCCAATCCACCTGCAGAGGCTTCATGTTCTTCTGTAAAGGTTGAGTTGGTCATACTATCTAAGAAAACAGTACCCAAAGTCTCTTCAAGTGGCTCTCTCATCTTGAATATAGACTTCCTGATACTCGGAGACAGACAGGCTGCTTGACTTGTTCTAGACACCATTTGCTTCCCTGCAATGGAATCTTCATATGATTCAAGATGCTGTCCTTCATGTTCTTTATCTACCACAGTCACCTCACTGAACATCTTTTCTGGTTCTGGAAGACTAGAAATATGTAAAGATTTTTCTGAAGTAATAGAGCCAGTACCTTCTTTCTTCATATCTACGAAGTCTTCTGAAAGATTTTGGTTATGAGAAGAAATATGAAGTAAGGGTATTTTTCCTGTCTGGGTTTCATTTAGCCCAGAAAGGTTTGACTGAGACCATCTACTATCTAAACACTGTACAGCTTCACTGCAGATTTCCTCACTCTGGCTGTAAAAGGGCTTCTGGCTTGTTACACCTGGTTCTAAGGGATCACTCTCTCTTGGTTCCATTTCAAGTACAAATGAGTTTTTATTATCAGTTTGTCTTCTAGCTTCTTCGCTTAATTCATCGGTTCTTGTTTCACTGAAAATTTTTTTCCTTGTCTTGCCCATTCTCATTTTCTGTAGATTTCTGGTTCTATGCTTAGGAAAACATAATGAGAAACTATCTTCTTCAGAAGTATCAGCTATCTCCCCATCTTCTAGAATATTTGGTATTGGCTTTCTAAGGTAGTCTTTGAAGCTATTTCTTTTGCCAGATGAATCTCCTAACATTTTCCCCAATCCTGTTAAAATTTAAAACAAAAGCACATTATAACATTTACAATGCAACCATATTCTTCCTATTATTCTCATAATTCTTTTCAGAAATTGCTCACATTCAATAATACACAGGTCAGCAGTAAGAGGTTATTCTGAATGCCAGTTCTTTCAGCAAGTCACTCTTCTCCTAAAATCAGAACCCAATGTATTGAAAGTCTTTTTTCATACCCTAATCTTAAATAACTCATTTTTTTTCCAGTTCTATATAATTGAGGGTCACCTTTAATAGTGCTATGTACTCAATCTAGTATTCTAAAAACTATCAATCACAATGTAGTGAGTTAATTCTGTATTACAATTACGAAAAAGAAACGTATCCAGTTAGTTTCTATCTTCTATATTTCAAAGGTTGAGAGAAAGAAAAGCAATGGCATTTCTCTCTAAGAAAAGGACAGTGTCATCAGTTCAGATGGGTAGCTCAACTAAACAGATATACTTACCTTGACTAAAAGCTTCTTGCTGGTTTTTGTTTTCACTGTCAATCACTGAGGGAATAGATCTATCATTCTTTTTCAGACTTTCACTGTGGTTAGAAAAACAGCTTTTCAAAGTCTGCAGAAATTGTGTTCAAAATCATTAATCAGTATAATTCATTATATACATAGATACGTGTTACCAAACAGAAAGACAGAAAAAATTTTATAGAAAGAAATTGCATATAGGATCATGTTAAGAAACATCTCCAAACACTTAGGAAAATTATAAATTGCAGTTTAAAAATTCAGGATAGCTGGGGCACAGTGACACACACACATAATCCTAGTACTTGGGAAGCAGAAGCAGGATGATCATCCCAAGTGTGAGACCAAAATGCTTTAGACAACGATTTTCAGGCTAGCTAGCTAGGGCTGCATAGCAAACCCATCTCAAAAAAAGTTAAAAAACAAAAAACAAAGCAACAATAACTGTGCCACCAAAAACCAAGGAGCTATTGGTAGTTGACAGCTACTGAGGAAGGGAGAGTTACCTGGGGGGAAGGTATGGCCACTAGTCAGCTGCCCCATTCTCCAGTGCCCCATACCCATATGCACCAAGGGGCGCTAATTGGATTCAGGGGATCATTTTAAAAAGAACAAAATACATGAAGTTGAGAGTAGGTCACATTGGGGAGGATCATGAGGGAAGTTGGAGGAGGAAGAGAGGGTGAATATGATCAAAATATATTACATACATGAGTGGTCACCAAGAGAATCAACAAAATACTTTTTACAAAGCTTAAGCACCACTACCAAAACAAATTCAAGTGATGACATTCAGAGTGAGTAATACGGAGAGTACACCAGCCTGACACTGACTTACAGTGGGAGAGTCGGCAGGCAATGCAGTGCTCCGTGCTTCTTCATCTCGGGCTGTAAAACAACAATTAAATTTAGCTATAGTAGATTATATATTATACACTAAAATCAATACACAAACATACTTCTTCAGGAACCCCCCCCCCACACACACACACACACACACAATCTGAAAGTGTGTGACCAAAGCCAGCAATGAGAAACGCCAACATGGTCTAACTTGTCATACTGTTTGTTTTTTTTTAATAGACTTATTTATTTATTTGTTTATTTATTTATAACAGCTCACACGCTGCTTTCAGACACTCCAGAAGAGGGCATCAGATCTCATTACAGATGGTTGTAAGCCACCATGTATTTGCTGGGATTTTGAACTCAGGACCTTCAGAAGAGCAGTCAGTGCTTTTAACCACTGAGCCATCTTTCCAGCCTCTTTTCGTTGTTTATATGAATAATAAAATAAAAAGGCTGAAGGATAAGAAGTGATTAGCATTAATTATGCCTTCCATCTTTATCATTGTCTAAATAGAGGCTAAAGGCTCCCAAGGAGTCTTTGAAGATATAACCTTATAGATCTTTCATCTACCCTTATAGAGAACATAAAGCTAGTATCACCAGACCACATTAAGAAAGAGTGGGACAAGCGGGATGTGGTGGCGCACTCCTTTAATCCAGCACTTGGGAGGCAGAGGCAGGCGGATTTCTGAGTTTGAGGTCAGCCTGGTCTACAGAGTGAGTTCCAGGACAGCCAGGACAATACAGAGAAACCCTGTCTCAAAAAAACAAAAGAAGAAAAAAAAAAAGAAAGAAACAGTGGGAAAAGCCGGGCACGGTGGTGCACGCCAGCAGATCCTGAGTTCAATTCCCAGCTCACAACCATCTGTAATGGGATCTGATGCCCTCTTCTAGTGTGTCTGAAGATAGTGGCAGCATACTCATATACATTAAATAAATAATTCTTTTAAAAAACAACAACAAAAGAAAGCCCAGTCAATTCTAGCTAAATGGATCAAAACTAAAGTTATTTGGCTAGAATCATCAAACTCTAGTTTGAGGGCTGGCAAGATGGCTTAGAAGGTAAAGGCGCTAGCTGCCAAGTCTGATACCCTAGGTTGGATCCCTGGAATGCACATGGTGGAAGAAAAGAACCAACCCTGTTAATTGTCCTCTGACCTCCACACAAATGCTGTGGCACTTGCACATGGCCATACTTGCATACACACAGAATAAAAAACAAACCAACCTAAAATACTAAAAAAACTATGGTTTGAATATAAACTCATAATTTGAGGATTACCAGTCATACACATACCTTATGAATGAGCACACGTACATGACATGGTTATATATTGTGGATAAATGTGTATGAAGTTATCATATATAGATGATAGACTGCTAAAATATGTGACACTTTGATTGCATTTTAAATAAAACACAAAAAGTTATTCTACAAACACTTATCACACGTAATATGTGTTTTCATATTTGCTTACATGTTTAGCCTTTATTTTTATTTTCTGTATATGGGTGTTTTGTCTACAAATACGTATGTACATGACATGCATGCAGGAGTCTATAGAGGCTAGAGGAAGACACCAGTTCCCCTGGAACTGGAGCTATGGACATTTGTGAGCCACCACACGGGTGCTGAGAACTGAACCAGGATGCTCTGCAAGAGCAGCCAGTGCTCTAACCACTGAACCATCCCTCCAGCCCTTCCACATTTTCTTTCTAACATAAGACTGGAGATGACAACTCAGCAGCCTTCCTCCAGCTCTTCCTGTCCAGTACACGTTTGTCACTATTACCTATGAGCACAGTGGAAGTAAGGGTTGGTGGTGTAGCTAATGAACTTGTCCAAGACATATCAGGATCCACTTCAACTCCCAGACTCTCAGAAATAGGTTTTGGTGTCTGACCCTACAAAGAAAGACGGCCGTTAATTTACAGAAACACTGACAATTAACTTTTCATTCACACTTTCATTTATCACTTACTTAATGCCTCTGTGAAACAGTATGCAAAGTACAGATCTCGATTCTCAAGTCAAAGGGATAATACACACTGTCCCATTCTCAACTGATATACCATAAGCAGAACATTTACCTCCTCGAGTTTTGGTGTATAAAATAAACTTCCAGATACCACTGTGGGTGAAAAGACAGAAAATCATTAGATCTTTATTAACATTTCTAAAACCTACAAATGAAAAGCATAGGGCTGGAGACATGGCTCAGCACTTAAGAGCACTGGCTGCTTTTGCAAAAGGCCTGTATTCCTAGGACCTAACACAGGCAGCTCACAACCACCGGTAACTCCAGTTTCAGGGGATCTCACTTCTGGCCTCTGGACACCAAGGCATACATGTAGGGTATATACATACACATTGGCAACACACTCACAGGACAACTTAGATGTAAATAAGGTCTCAAAAGACAACAAAATAAGAACATTTTCTGTGCCCATACCTGGCTTTTCTCGTGGTACTGGCTGTGTGCACCGCAGAGTAAGAGGGCTAGACAAAAAGAAACAGTGGCCTTGGGTTAAAAGGGGAACAGCAGTAACAAAGAGACTACTGAGCACTGAAGCACAGTAGGTTTATGGTTTTGGAGACAAGGGCTTGCTATGTTAGCCTGGGCTGGCTTTGTACTGCGTGAGGATTTCAGGAGTGGATTACCAGACCTGGTTCAAAGTTTCTAACATAAAAATTACTAAATTAAGGAATCTATTACTTTTTATTTAAAAATAGAAGTTCTTCCAGAAGGTACTTGGCCAAAACAATCTGCATGACAGCTTATTTCTGTGAAATAAACACATGCAAGAAAATGTTTTATTTAAATACATTTTAATAACAGCTATGCATGATGACGGTTCATGACTGAATACCCAGCCTTGTGGGAGGCAAAGGCTAGAGGATTCTGAGTGCAAAGTCAGATTGGACTGCTTGAGACCAGGCCCTAAAAACAAACATTTAACACATGTCTTATGTACTTATAAAATATACATCAGTCTCATCATACCTTTCACTGAGACAAGATTTCAGAGGCGGACTGGTGACATCTACCACAGGGTCCACTTTGGTCTTCTTCTTGCTGTGGGTCTTACGTTTACTACTTGCAACAGCCTTCCCTGAAACAATAAAATAATCCAGGGAGGCTGCAGACACTGTACATTTTGAGCTTTTACTTTTTGAACTTAAGAACAGAAAAAAAGAATGTATAGGGAGCTGGGGCCTCCTACAGAGATGCATCTCAAGGGAGGGTGTGCACCCTATGTATGACATCATGGAAGACACCTAGTCCAACCTGACTGTCCTACTGTGAAAGGCTTTTACCATTCAGTTTCAGATTCCTGAATACAAGTGGGAAAGCAAGGCTTTGTGATTGCAACCTCCCCTGCCTCCTTCCTTCCTCTTTGGTGTTCGACACAGAAACCAGGACTTTTCAAATGATGAACATGCACACTACCAAACTACACTGGTATGCTGATGGTCTCATTTGACTTGACTGTTATGATGCTATCCTTTTGCATTCCACTCTTGGTTGTAACCCTACCATTTGGCTTCTCTGAAAGAACACTGTTAAACCTGCAGAACTGTGCGCAAGATGTTTGTTTCCCTGTGCACCCCTTTCTTGAGACAGAATCTCTCTATGTAGCCCTGGCTATCCTGAAACTTGCTATGTAGACTGGGCTAGCCTTGAACTCATAGAGATCAACCTGCCTCTGCCTCCTGAATGCTAGGATCAATGGAACACATCACTATCAACCAGTAGAGATTCTGTCTTCTGACTATATCCACAGCAATTACAATGCCTGACATGCTCACTGAGCATATCACAAAGCAGTACTCTAAAGAAAAGGGTATACTATGTCAAGGAAGTAACAAATGTTCCTTAAGCTGAGTGAATGCACAACTTTACTAAGCAAGTGTTTATAAACACCTGGCACCTAGGTCAGAATTAAAATACTCATAAGAAATTGATTTAAAAAAAAATCTCTACCCTATAATAACTTGAAGAAATACAGCTTAGTAAATATCAAGACAAGTCATTTTGAATATCAAAGTCATAATTTAGAAAATCTTAGTAGCTGACATGTTAATCATAGGAATAAAGAAAAGAGGCATTTATTAAATACCTAAATTATTTCACTGAACCAAAGCTTATCCCACACTACTTCCACTATCTCCATCCTTCAGTCAGGGAAGAGATGAGGAAGACTGATTTGCAAAATAGAACTCAGTTCATGACAGAGCTGATTTTACACACAACCTTGCCTGAAGTCCCAGCTCATGTACCCTCCATCACATAGCGTGATTTACCCAAGTTAAATCTATGGTGAACTTTGCTTGTTTTTTTCTTTTTTGAGAAAGCATCTCTTGAGTATGTCGCTCTGGCTGTCTCAAACTTGATATGTAAAACACGCTGACCTCAAACTCACAGAGATCCACCTGTTTCTGCCTCTCTAGTGCTAGGACTAAGGGCATGTGCTACCACACCTAGCTAGTTACCTAATTCTCTGAAAGGCGACTGGTCTAGTGGTAGAGCTTGACTTCGTTCTTTGAACATTATAGGAGTTGAAGCAAACTGATGGTAAGGCGGATTCCTCTGTGGTGTTTTAAACAGCTGTGGTTCATAACCCTGGGGCTTATACTCAGATTCCTCTGGAGGTTCAGAATTGAATGGTGGGGCTTCTGAGGAAAGTTCTTCAAACCAATTGAGGCTTGTTGGTCCTAAATCTGCAAAAAAAAAAAAAAAAAAAAAAAAAAGACAAAATCCTCATCGTAGTTTTAATGAATGACATGGAGAAACTCGTGAACAATGAAGATAATAAAGAACAGGGCTGCCAAAGGTGACTCCCTCCGTGCAGTGCCTGACAACCTGAGTTAGACTGAAACACACACTGAGAAATTGTTTTCTCATTATTGTGTCATGGGGGATATGTGTGCGCACACATGTAAAATCAATAAATGCAAAAAGGTTCAAAGATCACAGTGAAGAATAAAGGAGAGGCATGGTTGTAGTCTCCTGTTATTCTTCAGTGGGTCTGAGACAGGAGAACTACAATTTTGAAGACCTTCCCGGCAACACATTGAGATCTTCATCTCAGAACACAAGATGGCTTGGCAGGTAAATGTGCTTACCATCAAAGCTGATGACCTCAGTTCGTGACTGGAATCCACATGGTAGAAGCAGAGAACTGACTCTTGCAGGTTGTCTTCTAACTGACCCACCACCCTGTCCCTACCACGAAATAAATCAAGATATATAAAAAAATAAAACAAACTACTACTAAACAAAAGGAACTTGAAATGTTGACCAACTGGGCATGGTTCTGCATGGGTTGAGGCAGGAAGACCTCACGTTTGAGACTGGCCTGGGCTACAAAAATACCTCACTTGGGTATGACATTACAACGTCATTCTAGCATTTGGGAACATACAGAAGGAGGACTGTATAAGTTCCAGGCTAGCTTGCCTATATAGTGAGACACTATCTTAAAAACTAATCAAGAAAGGGGGTGGGTGGGGGAGCAATGAAGAGAGAGGGAAGGACAGAGTAGGAGGGAAAGAAAGAAGAAAGAGAGGGAGAGGGAGAGGGAGAGGGAGAGGGAGAG
>NC_034612.1:40671468-40678675 GCF_900095145.1 Mus pahari | reverse complement strand
ACAGAGAAACCCTGTCTCAAAGAGGACCAAAAAACCAAAAAGCAAAGCAAAATACTCCATGATCTAGTGCATACTAAACTAAGTACAGAAAACAAAACAAAACAAAAAATTAGACACAAATGAATAAAACAAAGAGAAAAAGGAGAAAAAAAAAAAAAAAAGAATTGTGACCAGTGCGGGGCGTGGTGGTGCACGCCTTTAATCCCAGCACTCGGGAGGCAGAGGCAGGTGGATTTCTGAGTTCGAGGCACTAACGTTTGCATAATTTCACGAAACTTACAAGGATGTAAGAGTTTAGGTACACTACCTTTCTAATTTTCTTTTTCTCTTTCTTTCTTTCTTTCTTTCTTTCTTTCTTTCTTTCTTTCTTTCTTTCTTTCTTTTTTTTTTTGGTTTTTGTTTTTCGAGACAGGGTTTCTCTGTGTAGCCCTGGCTGTCCTGGAACTCACTCTGTAGACCAGGCTGGCCTCCAACTCAGAAATCTGCCTGCCTCTGCCTCCCAAGTGCTGGGATTGAAGGTGTGCGCCATCACGCCCGGCTCTAATTTTCTTAATAATACTCATGATTTTGAGTTAAAAAAAAAAACCAAACCACTCACAGCAAGCATGTATTCCATAGATAAAACTGAAAGGATCATGAAGACTCCATCAGTATGACAAATCTTTAAATATGGGCCAGAGAACCACTTTCAAATAAAAATGGCAACAACAAAATGCAATACAGGACCCAACTACCCTATATAGCTTACCCATGGCATAGGGGGGTTCAGTATATTTTCATAATTGGAGCATGGTGTCCTTTGCCCTTTTCACAATGTCAACATCTATACAACAGGGAATGAGGTGTGTAAACAACTGGTGCACCTACATGACAGAAGGCAGTGGACCCAACTGCACTAGCACTTAACATTCCCTACCAACCCATAGGGGACCGCCAGGGACTCACTAACAACGCAGAATGAACAGTATGAAGCTTATGCTCTAACCTCCTCATTACCGTGTATCTGATGTCTGCATGTGTAGTCAAGAATCTACCTTTCTGGCTTAGAAACTGGTCATCAGACCTATGTAGCACACACCTTCACCCACTACGCCACCTGATGGGTCCAAGCTTTAATTCATTCCTTAGCCTGCCTTTTTAGTCCTTTCTGAGAAACAAAATGCATGCAGCATTTCTGCAGACAGAAGTTTGGCAGGCATGTTCTCTAGAATGAAGTGGGCTTTTCGTAGTAAAGACAGAAGTTTGTTGCTAATGATGAAATGTGAACTTTCAAAATGAAATTAACAATTTCTAGAGAACTCACAGTAGCTAACTTCTTCCAAACTTTGAAAACTTACCAGATCAGTTGTAACATTAACGGATGTGATCTTTTTCACGCGCTGTCAATACTTACTTACAATATCTAATTCAGAGCCTGGTGTGGCTGTTCACACTGCAACCCCAGTATTCAGGATGGTCACTGCAAGTTTGAAACCAGCCTGATCTACATAGCAAATCGTAAATCAGTCATGGTTACAGAGCAAGACGATGTCATTTAACAGAGAAAGCTAGGGTTGGAGAAATGACTCAGTGGCTAAGAATATCTACTGCTCTTGCAGAAGACCCAAATTCAGTCTAGTGTCACAGCTCACAACCTCCTGCAACTCCAGTTCCAGGGGACCTGATGCCCTCTTCTGACGTCTGTAGGCACCTATACACACAGAGCAAATACACAAACACACTCACACAGTCCAAAATAAAGTAAGTCATAAAAGAAGGTTTGACAAGAGTTCATCACTAGCATCACCAATGCTTCTGATTTGCTGGTAGCACTGTCAGAACAGTTCTTTCCACTTGAAGTCAAAGAGTTAATTGCCCATCTATTTAGGTATTCTACATTATGTGATTGACCAGGATTGTTAACTAGATCTGACTCCATGTGATGTTTATAGCACAAAAGACCTTCAACTCCTAATCCTCCTGCCTCTACCTCCCAAAGGTGAGATTACAGGAATCAGCTAATGCCCAGTTAATTGATGCTGAGGAACAAATGCAGAAACCAGGGTCACTCTCATCCCTCTTTTGTGTTTTGTTTTTAATTAGGTCTAAGCTCTGTTGCTCCTGACATCCAGGAATTCCCGATGTAGCCCAAGTTGGTCTTGAACTCATTTAATCCACCTGGCTCAGTCCTCTGCCTCAGCTTCCATAGGATTATAAAGGTGTGCAATGACACCTAGCTCAAGTAATTTTCTGTCTGTCTTTCTGAGACAGAGGCTCTCTATAAAGCCCTTTATCTCTCTCTTTAGACTAGGCTGGCCTCAAACTCGGAGAAGTCCACCTACCTCTGCCTCCCAGGTGCTGGGGGTTTTGTGTGTTTGTTTTTAAAGCAAGCATTCACCTTGACTTACTTTATTGAAAATATTTTTTTTTTTGGATGGGACTTAATTTACCAGGTTTTATAAAACTCCTCAATACCTGCTGTGCTGCATCTCGCCTTAAAAATTTCCCAAAAAGTTGGTCTCCTTTTGTATTCAACGGGCATTTTTCTCTACCGTATCTCTCCGATGCTTGGTAAAGAAAAGTCTGCAAAAGAGAAAATAACAGACACTTCACAAGCCTGGTTTCTTGTGACAGGTAAAAGCTGAATCGCTGGTAAGCTCGTCCTACCTTAGGCCCCTCTTTTGGGACAAGAGCAGAACTTATCATGAAGATAGGGAAAGTTTATAACTGTGCTTCGAACCAAGTGGCTACTCGGTTCACCACAGCACCCGAAAGTGGCTATGGTGCGAGCCAAGACAACCTTAACGTTATTTACAATTATTCACGTTGACTAATTAGGGAGCCGAGTCACACACACACACGTCAGGTAATCCGGCGACTGCAGAACGGGGCGGCTACCGCGGACTCCGGATGCCTCTGGGAGGACGCCGCGGGCTGCACGGGGGCGGCCGTGCAGGAGATCGAGGGGCTCCTCCGGGGTGTCAGGCGCGTCCCTCGCGGCCTCACGACCCCGGAACGCACGCCCGCAACACCCGGCCCCACGGCCCGACTCCCTCCGCTCCGCTCCCGCGGCGGTCGCTGACTGACCGCGCCGCCTCACCGCTCCGGCTCCCGCGAAAAGCCCGCGCTCGGCCCGTGACGTCATGACCCCGCGACGGGGACGCGGCGCGAGCGCCGCCCGCACGGAAGCCAGCGAGCGGCTCCTCCTGTGGCTGGCCCCGGCTACCGTCGGCTTGCCCATCCCCAGCCGAATTCCTTTCTTGCCCTCGGGTTCACATTTGTGGCGGCGCCCTGGGGACACGGTGTGTGTCTGTGTGTCTGTCTATCTGACTCTCTCTGTGTGTGTGTTTCCCGCTGTGGGCTAAAACTTTGTTTATAGTTTCTTTTCCTGTATCTTCGGGGTCCTTGGCGTTCTGTTTACTTTAACCCTGAAGATAGACTTTGAAGGGATTCGTTGGATCTCTTTACCCTCTTCCCAGTGTCGCCACATTAAATAAATCTTTCAGCTTTACACTTTTAATTTGGCTCTTTTAATTGTCTTATTGAGGACGGGTGGTAGGACCTGGGCTCAAGTGTTTTCTCTCTCTCTCTCTCTCTCTCTCTCTCTCTCTCTCTCTCTCTCTCTCTCTCTCTCTCTCTCACACACACACACACACACACACGCACGCACGCACGTTAAATAACAGTCCTGCAATATTAGTACTCCTTTCTGCAGGTTTTAGGATACGATCACCAGGTTTCCTGACTTTTCCAGAAACTGGCCTAGAAAACTGAAACATTATTACCTCTCTTCCGAATTTACTGGGCAACAAGCCCAGTGCATGGCTTCCTGTGCGTTTGTAGTTTGAACTTTAGAAAGCCCTCGATTGGATCCAACAAGAGATCTTAGGGGCCTTGCTGCTTCCAGAACATGCTTAAGCAGTAAAAAGGTCCTCTTGGATTAGAAAGACAGTAACCTGCGGTTGGGGAGTCTGGTTCAGTAGTGGAGGCTCTGGGTCTGGGTTAGATACTCAGCACTACAATAAAGACAACTGACAAAAGTCGGCTTGGTTGGTTGGGATCAATTTTGTCTGGTAAGCTGTGATCCTTAGTTTTAGCAAGAAGTATCGCTAATGTAAAAAGTACTAAAACTTTTGATGTAGGTCTGCTTAGCAAAGAAGAGGCCTATGGTATTATCTGGTATTATCTAGTAATAAACTACTGCTTGGGGCTGGTGAGATGGCTCAGTGGGTAAGAGCACCCGACTGCTCTTCCAAAGGTGCAGAGTTCAAATCCCAGCAACCACATGGTGGCTCACAACCATCCTTAACAAGATCTGACTCCCTCTTCTGAAGATCTGAAGACAGCTACAGTGTAGTTACATATAATAAATAAATAAATCTTTAAAAAAAAATAAACTACTGCTTACTGAACGTTTCTAACAATACTATGAAGTGCTTAGCATTGCCCAATGGGTAAAAACTCACCAGGTCATTAACTAGCCTGGTAGAAGTTCTAAATTTAGATTCAAATCCATTTGACTTTATTAGCTTGTAAAATGAGACAATGGTGACACGTGCCTTTAATCCCAGCACTTGGGAGGCAGAGGCAGGCTGATCTCGATGAGTTCAAGGCCAGCCTGGTCTACAGAATGAGTTCCAGGAAAGACAGGGCTACACAGAGAAACCCTGTCTTGGAAAAAAAGAAAAAATTGGGGGCCGGAGAGACAGCTGAACAGTTAAGGGCTCTTCCAGAGGGCCTAAATTCAATTTCCAGCACCCTCGGGATTACTTACAACCATCAGTAATGGGATTAATGGCATCTGATGCCTTCTCCTGGTGTGCAGATAGCTGTACATGCAGACAAAGAACTCAAACAATAAAATGCACAATAAATTTCTACTTAGAAAAGAAAAAATAATAATATTAAAATTGCTTTCTTCCCAGGGAAAGTCAGAGCAGAGAGGTGTCTCTAGGGTGGAATAATGAGAAGCCTTGACACATTTCACCTTCTGAAAGATAGCTCAGTATCACACCCTCATGGCCTTCAACAGCTCACGACTATGTTTTGTGTTCTTGGTACAAGGAACTTCCCAACCATGTCCGTCTGCTCTAATAGACTTTGTATGATTTGAGCTCAGCTGCTCAGATTATTTACTACCAAGCATTATTGAATTCAATCCATTATCTGTTAAATCTGTCATTTTCATAAAAATGTATATGATGTACACTGCACCTTGATGGTCCTATACATTGTGAATAATGAATAAAAGTCTTACAGTTAGTCTAGTCATACCCTCACAGAGTTACCCTCTATGTATAGGTGTGTGATAGAGAGTATAGAATCTTTTCTAGCAAATCTGTAGGATGCAATACAGTATTGTGTGGATGAGAACCTTTAGGGGGAAAAAAGCTGTGTCTACAAAGGTTGTTGATTAAAACTCAGTAACTGTGAAGAGTTTGGAATATTGCTGGTTCAGAGCCTAATTAAAATGTATTGCCTGCTGTCATTAGCTCCCTAAAAGTGTATTCTTTACCCACCTCTATGGTTTAGTACCTTTAATGTTCTAACAAACAGGGGCTGGAGAGATGGCTCAGTGGTTAAGAGCACTGACTGCAGCTGGGCGTGGTGGCGCACGCCTTTGATCCCAGCACTCGGGAGGCAGAGAGGCAGGCAGATTTCTGAGTTTGAGGCCAGCCTGGTCTATAAAGTGAGTTCCAGGACAGCCAGAGCTATACAGAGAAACCCTGTCTCGAAAAACCAGGCTGGCCTCGAACTCAGAAATCCGCCTGCCTCTGCCTCCCGAGTGCTGGGATTAAAGGCGTGCGCCACCATGCCCGGCGCATTTTTTTTTTTAAATGCCTCAATTTATGACTTTCTTTGTTCTGTTACTGTAGATACATCATGAAACTTCCTCCACATTGGAACATAGAATTTTGGGTAACCTAAATCTGTGGTTTTAGGGCCATGGCTACTCAAATTTGCCTCTGGGTTTGACTCTGACTCCTTTTGAGGTGAGAACTAGGTTTTTGGTTTGGTTTGGTTTTTTTTCGAGACAGGGTTTCTCTGTGTAGGCCTGGCTGTCCTGGAACTCACTCTGTAGACCAGGCTGGCCTCAAACTCAGAAATCCACCTGCCTCTGTCTCCCAAGTGCTGGGATTAAAGGCGTGTGCCACCACGGCCTGGTGAGAACTCTGTTTTTACAACAGTTACTATTTATAGTCATCATCCTGTGCGTTAGTCTCTGGATTTGCTCCTTTATGCCCTTTGACCAGTACCACCCCCTACTGGTGATTGTGCATTTGAGTTTCTTAGATTTTGCATATGAGGTCATGTAATAAATCTTTTTTCTGTATATATAGCTTATTGCACTTAACATAATGTCCTCCAGGTTCATCCCGAACAAAAACAGACAAGCAAACAAACAAAACAGGGTTTGGCTGTGTAGCTAGGCTGGTCTCGAACTTGTGAGTTCTGGGATGACAAGGCCCATACTACTGCCACACATGCTTTTTCTTGTTCAATGGCTGATTATAATTCCCATTTATTGGGCAGTTTCTCTACTCGTCTGTCTTCTGATATCTAGGTCGCTTCCAGAGTTTGACTCTTGGAGGAGGATGAGGGCGGAATCTCTTAACTTGATTGATTTCACTTTCTTTGCATATGCATACAGATAATGGCACTGCTAGATCGGTGGTTGTTCTATTTTAAAAAAGGATAGGGCTGGAGAGATAGCTCAGCGGTTAAGAGCACTGGCTGTTGTTCTCCCTAGAGGTTCTGAGTTTGATTCCCAGCAACCCACATGGTGGCTCACAACCATCTGTAATGAGACCTGGGCTCTCTTCTGGCACGCAGGTATACATGCAGGTATATGTTAAGTAAGAAAATGTCTTTTAAAAGATACATTTATCTAGTTTTAAAACCTCTTCCGGAGGTCCTGAGTTCAATTCCCAGCAACCCACATGGTGACTCACAACCATCTGTAATGGGATCCGATGCCCCTCTTCTGGTGTGTATCTGAAGACAGCTACAGTATACTCATATAAATAAAAATAAATAAATCTTTGAAAAAAAAAGTATGTGTGCACCTGTATATGTGGGTCTATGTACATGAGTATAGGTTACAGTCCAGAAGAGGATGTCAGGTGCCAGCTAGAGTTACAGGTGTGTTTGTTTGTGAGCCACCCAGTGCCTGGGACTCCAAGTTGCTATGAGCACTTTGTACTGTTAACCACTGAGACATCTCTCC
>NC_034612.1:40665112-40670757 GCF_900095145.1 Mus pahari | reverse complement strand
GTCAACAGCAAAACTGGCCACAAACTATGGGCGCTCCCATTTTCCTAGCCAGGCCTAGGGTACCAGCAAATGTCTCGCAGTCCTGTATGGACCCTTACAACAGGGCTCAGCTTCAGGCCGTTTCCACTCAGATGAACCCCAACCTGGGTCTATGGCTACGCAAGGTCCACACCAAGGAGGTGGGCGTACAGGTGAGCCTTCGAGTGGACAAGTCAGTGCAGTGTTCACTGGGGTCACAGACCCTACACAGCAGCTCCCTCACGGACAGAACCAGCTCTAGGAAACCCACCGAAGCTTGGGAAGTAGGGCGGAGAGTCTTGATCCGGCGACCCCAGGATGGGGAAGACGAGGAAAGCCAGGAGCTCACAGGACCTACAGAGGCCAATCAGCTGTTGCTACCTACATGGAGACGGGATAGTGAGGAGCAGTTCCCAAGGCTGAAGGAATTGGGGGAGGAATATGCCCCCAGCCCTCAGGACAGGAAGGGCAAGCAGGTATGTGCACGCGCAGAGCTCATTTGGGAAGCTCCGCTTTTAGCTGGCTTCTCTCTGCTCAGCCCCTCATCAGCAGGGTCCTCCCTCCTTCCATTTCCAGATCGGTAAGTGCTATTTCTACCTTTTCTTGGATGAGGAAGGTGGAGTCCTGGAAGCACTTTGTACTTTGTTTATGTGGTCTGGGTGTTTTTCAAGTTTTGGTAAGGTAGGCATGGAGCCTAATTTTAAAAAGTCCCTGGTAAAGATGAGGCGACAGTAAGCTTCAAGTGTGTGAAAGGTGAACCTAGATTTTTGTTTTTGGAGATGTTGCTGTTGGTGTTGCGGGAGATGGACAGGAAACATCCTGGGATGCGAGCCTAGAAGCTATATTACCGGCTCTGTAGAAAAAGTAAGGTCCAGTAGGTAGATGCTGTTGCGTTAAGCCATCGATTACGAAACAAGGATCTAGACTCTTCTCCCGACCCCCGTTAATAAAAGACTTCCATTTGTATTTATTTTCAGTTTTTGGAACTAAAATACGGCTATTTTCACTGTAAAGATTGTAAGAGGAGATGGGAGAGTGCTTATGTGTGGTGCATCTCAGGTACCAACAAGGTAAGGAAGCGTGAGAGGCGGGGCATGCGTGGGGGGGGGGGGGGGGGCCGGGGGGGGGGGGGGGGAGGGGCACGGAGGCCTGGAAGGTGCAGGCGCATCCTTTTCACCTCCTCACTTTGGCATAGTTGCTGACAGGGATCGAGGATGGGTTTTATATCGACGCTTCCATTTGAGCGTGAAAGTCAATGGTTAAATGAATAAAATACTACCAGTGGTGGTAGTATATAATTCTGCAACTGCCACACTTGGGATCGGAAAGATGGGGTTTGAGACCAGCTTAGGCTCCATAAAAAGACCTTTACATGAATGAAAAAGAGAAATAAAAAGGAAAGGAAAGGATATGACTGCCCCTAGGTATAATGGAGAAAAAAGTTTATTGTAGAAAAAAGGGAGACATACCTAGAGGCAGTGACGAATCTGAGAGAGTCCAGAGTGGTCTTGACCCTGAACCATGTGGAGAGCAGAAGCAGAAAGAAGAGAGAGAATCAACTACAGCAGACAAAAGACGAAAGAAACAAAAGGATCAAAGGGGGAGGGGAGGGGATGTAACTGTCTGAATTTTTTAGGGAGGAGCCTCTGGGGTAGCTGGAGCCCAGATCTGGGCTGGAGAGTTCAGGGTGTGCCAACCTTACCTTGGTTAACAGGTAGGGACTGAGGAATGCTGGGAGAACCTGGAAGCAGGTCTGTTTTGCTTTATTAAATAGGCACCTCAGGCGCTTGTCCCAGGTTTGAAACTTAACATTACACATATCTCAAAAACAAAAAAGCAGTCGGAAGACAGAAACAGCTACATCTGTGAGTTTCAGGGCTTCATGGTGTGTTCAAGACATCGGGAGCCACGGAGTGAGACCCCAACCATCTCAAAACCAACAATGAAAACCTCTGCGGTGTCTAGTAAAACTTTAGTTTAAAAATCAAGTTTTCAGAAAAACAAAACAAACAAACAAACAAACAAACAAACAAAAAAAGACAAATAAAAATCAAGTTGTCATGGGCCTGGTCATGCAGGTCTATAATTAGGCAACAGTTTGTGCCTTAAATACTGGGATAAACTTAATTTCCTACTTACTTTTTTTTTGTCATAGGTAAATTTGGGTCCCCTCATCTACTCTAGAGATTTCTCCTATTTTATTTTTTCCTACCAACTTGGACTGTTCTGAGACTAAATCTTGACATTCTTTCTTGCGGATGTTCTTGCTGAGTGTTTACTTCTTGTATAAGTTAAAAGTATAGATTAGGTTTAATTAACCACTTCTTTAGACCAGTTTTTTTGTTTGTTTCGTTTTTGCTTCTGTTTTTTCTGAGACGGAGTCTCCCTAGGTGGCCCTGGCTGTCCTGGAACCCTCAGATCTCTGCTTGCATCTTCCTCCTAAGTACAGGCATTAAAGAAACTTGCCATCATACCTGGATACCCTGTGGCTATTTATTTATTTATTGGAGACTGGGTTTCTCTGTGTAGCCCTGGCTGCCCTGGAACTCACTCTGTAGACCAGGCTGGCCTCGAACTCAGAAATCCGCCTGCCTCTGCCTCCCAAGTGCTGGGATCAAAGGCGTGCGCCACCACTGCTTGGCTCCTAAGGCTATTTTAAGGGATTCTGTCATCTCTGCGGATGCCAGGTCTTGTATTTCTGTCAAGACATTAAAGTCTTCCATAAACAACTGATAATGTCTTTTAAAATTATATCAGGCTATTTCTGTATAGATAGCTATTAACTACTTTCAGTATAGCCAACCCCCTTTAGAAAGCTAGCCATTTTCCTTCTTATTGTTCTTGAGTTAGGGTCTCATGAACCCCATGTTGGTCCCAAAGTTACTGTATAACTGTGGGTGGTCTTGAACTTTTTTTTTAATGTCTGTTTTTGACATGGGGTCTCAACCTGTAGCTCTTGCTGGCCTGGTACTTACTATGTGAACCAGGCTGGCCTTGAACTGGAATAGCTCCTTCATTCCTCTGGTTCCTGAGTGCTGGGACACTGTGTCCATTTTATGTTCTTTAGAGAGTAATTTCTGTTCTTGCATACAGGCTAGGCTCCACAAAGCAGGTGAAGTTTGTCTTCCACGCCTGTGCCTGTGGCAGTAGGAGAGCCAGCTCTTCACAGTGTGCAGGTACACCCCAGGCCGCAGGGCAAGAGGACGTCCAGCCTGAGGGCAGAGGAGTCATCTCTTGGGTTTATCCCTCTGTCTATTGTGCTGTTTCTCCTATTGTTTGAAGCAGCTTTCAGGCAGCACAAGATGCTCTTGCTCCATGAACCTAAAGCTGGCCTTGAACTTCTGTTTCTCAGCCTCCTTCTGAGATTCTAGGTGTGTGCCACCCCACCTGGCTGGAATTTAAAACTAAGTCAAACTAAAGTTCCAACTCTTCCTTGAAGAAAAACAATGGGTTCAGACACTCCCAAAGGACTAGGGTACGAAGAGCAAGTCTGAGAAATCTGAGAAATCTGTTCTTTTTTTTTTTTTTTTTTTTTTGGTTTTAAGAGATGGGTTCTGTCGGGAGGCAGAGGCAGGCAGATTTCTGAGTTCGAGGCCAGCCTGGTCTACAGAGTGAGTTCCAGGACAGCCAGGGCTATACTGAGAAACCCTGTCTCGAAAAACCAAAAAAAAAAAAAAAAAAAAAAAAAAAAAAAAAAAAAAAAAAGATTCAAAAAAAAAAAAAAAAAAAAAAAAAAAAAAAAAAAAAAAGAGATGGGTTCTGGAGGTGGGTGTGATGCACACAGGCCTGCAGTCCTCCTACTGGGGAAGTAGAGGAAGGTGGATCTCAAGTGAAAGGTCTATCTTGGGCAAGGTGAGATCCTATCTCACAAAGCAAGGGCTGGCCCCTCTTGCTCAGCAGGAGCTCTGTAATAAAACTCCTCAAAACAAATGGGTGTATTCTGATTGGAGCAGAACAGGAAAAATTCCGAGCCTTGATTGGTGCACTGGAGCCTGTGGCTTGGAAACAGTATGGAAATGACACAGAAGTGTGTGTGTGTGTGTGTGTGTGTGTGTGTGTGTGTGTGTGTGTGTTAACCTGCCTGACAGACTACATCCTGCTATCCAGAAAAGTCTTTCAAGCAGTGGTTCTCAACCTGTGGGTCATAAACACAAATAATTACATTGCCAAACATAACAGCAGCAAAATTGCAGTTATTAAGCAGTAACAAAAATAATTTTCTGGTGGTGTGTGTGGTGGGTCACCACAGTGTGAGGAACTGTATGAAAGGGTTGGAGCGTTAGGAAGGTTGAGAACCCCTGCTTTAAGGTAACAGAAAGGTCAGGCATGGTGGCACATGCTTTGAATGCCAGTCCTTGGAGGCAGAGGCAAGCCCATCGCTGTAAGTTTGAAGCCAGCTTGGACTACATAGCAAGTTCCAGGTCAACCAGAGCTATGTAGTGGAGATCCTTTCTCAAAACAAGAAAGAGAAACAGAGACATTGCCAAGTAAACCAGGGAGAAAATGTCCCCTAGCCAATGAAGGCTAGAAAGCAGAAAGCTCACGAGAAGCCACAAATAAATTAAAGTGGGAAGACTAGACATTTCAGTGCTGGCCAATACAGTGGAGAAAAGGAGTAACAGCTACCTCCCGTCCCGTCGAGTACTTCTTTGGGTTTTATGTATATTGCTGATAAGAAGTAGCATAGAATAAGACCTATAGGAAAAGTAATGCTATCTCAGTTTGCAAGTAAGGGAAATAGAACACAGAGTGAGGGCAAGCAACTGAGGGAACTCTCAGAGCTTAATAGTTGAAAAGGACTGGGATTGAGTCTCAGCACCCACAAGAACTCACAACTATCTGTAACTGCTGTACAGAGGGATGCAGCGCCCTCTTCTGGTCTCTGCAGGCAGTGCGGGTGCATGGTGCCCAGATATACATGCTGGCAAAAAAGAGGGGGGGGGGGAACCCCACATGCCCATGATGGAAAAAAAATGGGGAAAAACATTAAAAATCCTCTAAGGGTAGAGGCTACACATAAGATAACCAAAGTACAAAGCGAAGGAACACATTGTGTCACTTAAGAACTGGGGGCTGGGCTAGAGAGATGGCTCACAGTTACAAGCAATCACTGCTCTCCCAGATGCCCCCAGTACCACAGGGCAGTTAACAACCACTTGTAACTCCAGTTCTAAGGGATACAATCCCTCTTCTGACTTCTGTGGGGACTGCAGGCGCTAAGCGTACATGCATGCATGCAGACAGACACTCCCACCCAGAAAAAATAAGCAAATTACTAAAAAAGAACGGAAACCTAGGAAATATATGCATATATCAGCTTGTATTAAAAAGGCTAATTTCTCTTTAGGTTTATTTCAAACAGCTCTGTAACAAGTGTCAAAAGAGTTTTAACCCTTACCGAGTAGAAGCAATCCAGTGTCAGGTAAGCACATGGAATGCACTGTCTGTCTTGTTTCCGTTTGTGTACGTGAAGCCTCTGTCATGAAGTGTTTGGATCTTATAGATCCTGGGTCTTCTCATGGGGATACTAGGTCTTCTTCTTCTTCTTCTTCTTCTTCTTCTTCTTCTTCTTCTTCTTCTTCTTCTTCTTCTTCTTCTTCTTCTTTCTCTCTCTCTCTCTCTCTCTC